>NW_027273866.1:17580000-17655724 GCF_046630095.1 Trachinotus anak
AACCTCCTTCTGTAGTTCACCAGGAAGTTCTTCACCTGAACCACCGACTTGTTACCAATCACATCTGAGATCGCCTGGAAGTCCCGCCCATACTTCCTGATGGCTGCATGGGATTGGATGTAAGGGTCACTGACCAATCACAGTGAGGTTTTCAAACAGGTTTTAGGAAGCTTGCTCCCTGCTGACATCAGACTGTCTGACTCACCTGAGGCTTCAAATCCAAACTTAACTCATCTTCACACCTGAACTTTCAGTTTGCTGTTTGTACCTGTGACCATCCTGAACCAGGTGAACTAAATAAAGAGTCCATGTTTCCTGCTGATTGGGTCACAGTAAACTTTATAAAAACCACTGCATCACTAACTCTGATCCAGACTCTCTCTCTCCTACTGTTGCTCTCTGCAGGTATTTCCTCACGCCTGGTCACAGGTAGTTCAGTTCAGTTACCTTGTACAGCGAGCAGCTGCTCCTCTGTCGTCCAACGAGTGTTAAACTTCTGATTCACCTGAAATGAACAAAAAAAAAAAAAACATGAACACGTGGACATGAACATCAACAACTACAGCAACAAACTCCCAACGTCAACAGACAACCAGCATGTTGCTGTGCGTTGTGCATCTCTTGCTTTGTTGCTATGGTTACCTCAGGTTGCCTGAACTCGTCAACTCCTGTGCTGAGCTTCTCCTTCAGAGTGCTGTTTGTCTGTTTGATGGACTGAATCTGAAACACAGAGAAAGACAGACAGGTGAGGAGGGAGGGACAGGTGAGACACAGGTGAGGAGGGAGGGACAGGTGAGCCAGCAGGCAGGTAGACAGACCTGTCTCTTGATGGAGACGAGCTGACAGTCCAGGTGTCTGATGAGTCCCTGAGCAGACGAAGACGAGAGAGAGACGACATCCTGCTGATTCAAGAACATTCCTCTGGGAGGACGTTTCTTCATCCGCTGAGACGCCTTACCACCTGTCTGAGAGAGAGAGACAGGTTACTTTTACCTGACTGACACAGACAGGTAATCGTAGACAGGTGTTCAGGTGATTTTCATGTTTTACCTTCAGTCCAGCTGCTGGTTTCACCTCTGACCTCTCTGATCCAGGACTCACCTGAAACCAGTTTCAAAAACTAATTAAACAAAAACAGTCAGTCACCAGTCAGTAACCAGTCAGTAACCTGTCAGTAACCAGTCAGTAACCCGTCAGTAACCAGTCAGTAACCCGTCAGTAACCAGTCAGTAATCAGTCTCTCACCTCCTTCTTGTCGTCTTTACTTTGGTCAAACTCGGAGTCACTTGGAGGATTTCTGTTCCCGTCTTCAACATCATCGTCGCTGAAACACAAACAGTTCATAGTTCGATCTACCAATCACATCGCAGAATTCACCTTTAAGGGTTCACACCTGTGCTGCTGAGTCTAGGCTGGTCATACCTATAGTGTCCCTATAGTATTACCTGTAGTGTTACCTGTGCAGGTTGCAGCTCACCTGTCGTCTCTCTCTCTCTTGTGTTTGCGGGTCTGTCGGTCCATCAGACTGGTTTTACTGCGACTTTTCTTCCAGGAATAATAAAACCGAACCAGACTGGCCATCGACTTGTCAGGTAACTACAGAGACAGTTGTAAAATATACACATGATTCTACAGCAGGATAAAACTACTGGTAACAGTGATGTAAATGAACTGGTTATACTGGTGAGGTACCATCTGCTGGATGCGGTGGAAGCTCTTGCCATGGAAGCTGAAGGCCTGTTCAAACAGGACTCTGTCCTCCACCGTCCACTCATCAGGAAACGGGGTGAAGTTTGGCAGATCAGCCAAAGATTTCTCAATGTTGTGTTTGTGCCAGAAGAGCATCCCCAGAGCCTGAAAGCCAGGTGATACTGGTTATACTGGTTTACACTTTTTTATTGAACCAGACCAGACTGAACAGGGTTCTTTACCTGCTCCATGTTGTAGCCGTGCTTCTCTTTGGCGATGGCGATGTACTCGTCCACTGAAACACAGAAACTAAAACTATGATCTGATATGAAAACCTAGCACAGGTTTATACTTCATGTTGATCAGTGGACACGTGTCAGGGGGAAGGTGAGAGTTTGCTTACACTGAGTCTGGTTCAGGCAGCTGCTGGGGATCCAAACCAACATCCCCAGGTTTTCTCGGAGTTGAGCCGCTTGGGCCACTTCTGATAATGCACACAGAAACACACAGTGTTAATCTTTGAGTGACCAGATCCTGGATCAGTTCACATTCTTCTTCAGTTGTGACTTCAAAATAAAATCCTGGTAAAGACAGACCTGGACCATAATGTGTGTCAGGGTCACAGAGCTAGAACCTACAGAACAGCCCTGTGTGAAAAACGCGCACAGACCTAAAACTGATGCGGTTTGCTTTAGAGTCGGACTCAGTGTGAGAGCAGCCGATCCACTATCATGCAAGTCGGTGTTTGCGTTGTTCGAGGCTACCATTACCGAGCTGTGTTCAGTCTCTTACCCGGGTCAAAATCCGGAACCACGGCCTGATACTGCGGTCCGACCCGCATCCCTCCTCCACCTGCATACACAGTACACAGCAGTACTCAGTAGGAATACTCAGGAGTACACGAAGTATACAGTAGTATTACAGTGACCGAGGCTACCCACCATGCTCCTCGTCGCTGCTGGATCCTGAACTTCCTTCTTCCCAGCAGCTGTTGGTGCTGGTTCCATTACCGGACAGATTCTTCCCAACGGGGTTCGCTGCTGTTCCGGGGCCGCTGCTGCTGCCGCCCGCCGGGGTTCTGCCTCTCCTCTTTCCCGGAGCGTCCGGGTTTCTCTCCAGCATCGCCGGCATGAGGAGCACGGAGGCAGCCCGGACTCAGTGCTAGCTGCTAACTCAAGCTAACAGTTAGCTTGTTATATTAGCTGCCCTGCTAACAGAAGCGAACCGGCTTACCAGCCTTGGAGCTGAACTCAGAGTCCGGTCCGGACAGCAGTTGAGGGGTATGGGGGTCGGGGGTTCGGTCGGTATGAAACAGAGACTCCGATGCGGGAATGTTCCGTGTGATGAAGCTGACAGAAGCTAAAGCTGCTTCACCAGACTGATGCTAACTGTTAACCCGAGACCAATACTTCACACCGAGGCAAAAAAGTTCCGGAACACCCAGCCGGAACCAGAAGAGACCAGATAAAACCAGACCGAGACCGACAGGCTGAACACAGACACCAACACCACCACAGTCACCGATACAAAGTCAATACAACTGATCAGAGATCAAACTCTCTGAGGCTGATCGATCAGAGTAGTGTGTGTGTGTGTGTGTGTGTGTCACATTAAGACATCCCATATTAAAAAGCTAATAGTGCAACACATTAATATGTTTTATTAATATGTTCACAGTTTATATGAATGAGTTTTAATTATGATTATTGAGACTGTTGCTCTCTCAAACTCCAGAAATATTGGAAAGTGATTCTTTTTTTTTTTTTTTAATCTCTCATATTAAAATAAGTCACCCAGAGGTGAAACAATTAATCATTTAATCAGTTTATCAAATGAACTATTAGCACTATTTTAATAATAGATTCCCACCCCCCCGCTTAATGGTAAATAATAATAATAATAATAATAATAGTAGTAATAATAATAATAATAACAATAATTGTAGCAGTGGGTTGAGCAGGGTCATGGGGGCAGTAAGTGGTCTGCAGTCACATATCCAGACTCTACATCTCTGGAGGCAGCAGATTATTCACAGGCAGAGTTTTTGTTGCTTTTACTACAGTTGTGGCCAAAAGTTTTGAGACTGAGAAATTTTGTTTTTCACACACTTTACTGCTTCAGTTTTTATGGTGGCAATTTGCATTGATTCTAGGTTGCTATGAAGAGTGATCAGATGAAATGCAATTAACTGAAAAGTCCTTTCTATGAAAATTAACTTAATCATAAAAACCTCATTTGCACTATGTTTTAGCCCTGCCACAAAATGACCTGCTAGCATCATTTCAATTACCTTATCATTAGCTCAGGGAAAAGTGTTAACAAGGACAGGGCAGCTGATATCACTCTGTCATTCTGATTTAATTAGAAGAGCAGAATGGTTGCTTTAAAAGGGAGTGGTGCTTGAAATCATTTTTCTTTTGTCAACCATGGTGAAACATGTGCATCTTCATCACTTTGCAACAAAAGGGCTTCACAGGCAAGGCTATTGCTGCTTAGTAAGATTGCACCTAAATCAACCATTTATCAAATCATCAAGAACTTCAAGGAGAGAGGTTCAATTACTGTGAAGAAAGCCTCAGGGTGCCCAAGAAAGTCCAGCAAGTGCCAGGACTGTCTTCTTAAGAATATTCAACCACGGGATTGGGCCACCAACAGTGCAGAGCTTGCTCAGGAATGGCAGCAGGCAGGTGTGAGTGTTTCTGCACACACAGTAAGGCAGAGACTTTTGGATGCTGGCCTGGTGTCAAGAAGGGCAGCAAAGAAGCCACAAGAAAAACATCAAGGACAGACTGACATTCTGCAGGAAGTACCAGAATTGGACTGCACGGGACTGGGGTAAAGTTATTTTCTCTGATGAAGCCCCTTCAGACTGTTTGGGACACCTGGAAATAGGATTGTCCAGAGAAGAACGCTACCATGAGTCCTGTGTCATGCCAACAATGAAGCATCCTGAGACCATTCATGTGTGGGGTTGCTTCTTAACCAAGGGAGTGGGCTCACTCCAAATTTTGCCTAAAAACACTGCCATAAATAAAGAATGGTTTCCTCCAAGAGCAACTTTGCCCACGATCCAGGAGCAATTTTCCAGCATGATGAAGCACCATGTCACAAGGCAAAAGTGATAACTAAGTGGCTCAGGGATCAAAACATTGACATTTTGGGTCCATGTCCAGGAAACTCCCCAGATCTTAATCCCATCAAGAACCTGTGGTCAGACCTCAAAAAGTGGGTGGACAAACAAAAATGATAAAGCAAGGATGGATCACCATCAGTCAGGATTTGGCCCAGAAGCTGGTATCCAGTGTGCCAGGGCAAATTGCACAAATCTTGAAAAAGAAAGGTTGACTCTTTGCATAAACTTTATGTATTTCTCAATAAAAGCCTTTGAAACTTATGAAATGTGTATTTTTGAACTTCAGTAAACCATAAAAACATCTGACAAAAAGATTTAACAACAGTGAAGCAGCAAACTTTGTGAAAAACATAATATCTGTCAGTCTCAAAACTCTTGGCCACAACTGTAAATATAACTGAGTAAATATTGCCTTTATGATTACTATGGGAGAAGTAGTGTAACATCATTTTCTTCTAAGTGACTCTCTATCACTTAATCTCCTGTTTGATGTTGTTAGTCTATAAACTCCATGCTCCTCCACTGACTTACAAGATGTTTTGTGTCATAGCTGTGAAACTGTTCAACAATATGTCCCATGTGATGTCATAATGTTCATATATCGTTTTATTCCATTTTAATTATTCTTGTGTTTATCATCACCATCATCATTACCATAATGATGATGGTGATGGTGATGATGATGATGATGATGATTGGTGGTGAGGATATTGATGATGATGATGATGATGATTGGTGACAATGATGATGATGATGATGATGATTGGTGGTGATGATGATGATGGTGATTAGTGATGATGATGATGATGATGATGATGATGATTGGTGGTGATGATGTTGATGATGATGATTGGTGGTGATGATGTTGATGATGATGGTGATTGGTGCTGATGATGATTGGTGACGATGATGATGATGATGATGATTGGTGCTGATGATGTTGATGATGATTGAATTGAATTGAATTGAATTGAATTCAATTCAATTCAATTCAATTCAATTCAATTTTATTTGTATAGCGCCAAATCATAATATACATTATCTCAAGGCACTTTACAGGGTCAGGTCAAGACCTTACTTTGTTACAGAGAAAAACCCAACAGTTCCCACAAAGAGCAAGCGCTTGGCGACGGGGGGGAGGAAAAACTCCCTTTAACAGGAAGAAACCTCCAACAGAACCAGGCTCAGGGTGGGCGGCCGTCTGCCTCGACCAGTTGGGTTTAGGAGGAGAAAACAAGGGGGGGTGGGGAGAGGAGAGAGAGGAGAAAAGAGAGAGAGAAAGACCAGGAACAGCTGTATAGGTAATGGTGTTATCAATAATGATGACAGATAACAGTGGTTACAATGATGATGATGATGATTGGTGGTGATGATGATGATGTCTGTGCAAATGAAGAGTTGTTTAAAAAAATTGTTCGAGCTCAGTCTCAGATCACTAATAGATTTGAACTGATGTTAACATCTGAGAGTAAACTGTGATGTGATTGGTGGAGTCAAATAAACTCTGTAGTTACACTGAGTGAACAGTAGGAGGAGCCTTCATCATGTTTTTATTCTGACTGCAGATCAGCTGATTTATCTTCATCTGTCTATGATGATGATGATGATGATGATGTTGACTGAGTATAATCATTTAACCATTTAAACATCCCTGTGTGTTACACCATGACACTGATCCTAAGTCACAAATGGTTCAGCAGCATTTTACTGTAACTATTGATTATTATTACTGATCAGTCTGCTGATTTTCTTCATAATCTAATAACAATAATTGTTTCTATAACAATAGAATCTACAATTATTCAAATAATTAAATGATAAAAGCAGCAGATTTCACAGAGTCACATTTGAGAACCTAAACCCATTAAATATTCATGTTTAGTATTTTCAAATGAAATATGACTCAGTTAACTGCTGATTATTTCTCCATTCACAAAATAATCAACTAATCAATTTAGCTCTGTTGTGTATTCAACCTATCAAAATGCATAGTGCTTTATAGACTTCATAAACTCTAACCATGTCTTTATATTTTCTGATTTATATTATTGTATCTGTTGCTGTTCAGGAGAATAAATGTGTTTGATGATCAATACAGTGATCAGGAAATAAATGTGATCAGGACTCAGTCATGTGATTAAAGAAACAAGAAGAAACAGAAAGTTTAAACTTTAAACAGTGAAAAAGGATTGAATCAGCTGATCGACGTGATAACAGCTGACTGTAAACAAATCTGTGTCCTATTTACACCCACACACACACACAAACTGCATGTTGTTTGATCATATATCAATAATCAATCACAAGTGATAATCAATATTCAGTTTGCTTCGCTGTGTCTCCTCTGCAGCACTTTAAAGGACGGTATGTTCACTATGTGTGTAATGTTAGACACTTGCTCTGCCCCCATCTGAGCCGCCCCGTTCCTGTCCCCAAAACAAACATCCACACATGGAGCTGAAGGCTGGAGCAGGGGTGGGGCGACAGAAGGGCAGGGGAGGGGTAGGAGTGGGTGAGGAGGAGGCGCAGCTATAAAAGTGTGGAGGAGCTGAGGACGGAGGTTTGACTGAGAGATGGTTTGAGACTCAGCTGGACCAAGACCTGTGTTAGTTTAGTTTTAAAGTGTCTCCTTCAGACCAGGTGTGTGTCGTCCTTTAGGTGTCCTCAGGTGTCCTCAGGTGTGTCTCTGTCTCTGGTGTGATGCCGTGGCTGCTGTCCTCTCAGGTGGACCATGTGTCCTCGTCTCCATCTCAGCGTCAGTGTGAGCGGACAGCGTTCTCCTTTTACTGCGCAGTGCGGGAGCGGCTGCCGGTCTGGCTGCTGGAAGACATGCGCAGCATGGAGGTCTTCTGCTGGGAGGACGGACGCCCACGAGCCTTCCTGCCGTCCGAGGCGCTGTTGTATGCGCTTGTGCACGACCACAGGGACTACGCGAGTTACCTGCTCAACAGATACTCGGTGAGTGCACTCAGAGCACTGCACTGCAGCTTCTGCTGCCGCAGTGGTGCACCACACCTGAACGTGGCAGTGCGGTATGACCGCGTGTCAATCCTCAGGACAATGATGGAGACTCTTAAGGACTGCAAGTCACAGAGTGAGCGGCACGAGTTCTTGGATGCCTGCAGTGGCTGCTCGCATGTCACTGATGCAGGAAAGACCGCGGTGCAGCTGGCGGTGGAGCTGTCGCATCATGACTGTCTGCTACTGCTGCTGGTTCATGGTGCACAGCCTGATGGACTTGATGCTGCGATGCAGACACTCATCTCTTGCAACATGTCGCAGCGACGCCACGCACAGCGATGCCTCAACCTGCTGCTGCTGTTTTTGCCCAAACCATCGCCGCCGCTGCGCCACCTGCACGAGGAGCCGCAGCGCTGGCAAAGCCTGCTGGGTAATGAAGTGTTCAGCTGGTTGTGTGGTCTGGCCCCACCCCCCCTCCTGCTGCAGGCTCTCAGGTGTCTTGCCCAGTTCGGACCAGATCAGATCAGCACGCTGCCTGACTTCCTGCAGCTGCATAGCTGGCAGTGACATCATCTGTAAAACTGTGTGAACACCTCAAGACTGCTGTGATTGGGCGGCTTGTTGATGATGTAAATAGTAGATAAAGATCAGTGATCAGTGATCACATGAACAGTCAGCTGAAAACCTTGTATCTCCGAAAGAAAGAGGCTTTAGGACCCCGAGGAGCAGCTGTAATCACCAGGCCTGGAGATAAGATGTTTAACCTGACTGCTCCTGCTGTAAATAAGTTCAAAGACACTGAATCATTAAGTGAATCAATTAAATTTGTACAAATTTAAATTTGAAATGTAACTGATACTAAAAGATTAATCCCAAATGTTGTATTGATAAACTGACTTTCTGTGCTGTTCATGAGCTGATTAATAATCAATAATGTGAAGATGATGATTTGAAGACAGAGGTGTTTGCGTGTGTCAAAGATGTATTTATTTATTTTTCTGTCCTTCAGGTCAGACTGTTCATCATCCCTGTGATCATGTTGTGACACAAACACACAGATATTGTCCTGCACACATTCAGTGTTTGTTCATATGAATATCAGATTATTGTTGAAGAACCAGAAACACTTTTCTAGGTTCTCTCAACTTTGTAATTTCTTACAATTTTCCACCAAAATTAGCTGGTTTTTTTAAACGCAGGGTTAGGGTTAGGGTTAATAAAAGCCGAGTTACCTCTTTTCCACTGACAGTCAAGTTTGTTTTTATGTTTGGACTGAGGACACACACACCTGCAAGAAGTGATGTCATCACATGTCGTTACAGAGCACAAAAGCACTGGAGAAACAGTGAGCTGTCAGCTGCCTACAAACTGTTAAAAGGGATATCTCGTCCTGGGTCAGTGCTCCTGTAAAAGTGTGGGAGCCTCTGTGTGAGATGCTTTGATCAGTGATTGTGTGTTTTTAAAACTTATTTTGAACCTGTGCTCACTCTTTCCTCCCTGAGCTCAGAGTAGCCACATGTGTCTGGTTTAACAGCACCTGGACTGGTGACAAGTGTGTTTAGAGTGACTGTGCTCTGAGGATGTAACGGCAGCAAAGAGGTGAAAATTAGCAGGTTCACCCTTGTTTACATCAATGTTGATCGGAGCCGGAGCCGACAAAAGCCAGATGTTCACGGCACTTTGGCGGGTTGTTTGACTTGTGGAAAAGGGGCTTAACTGATATTGATAATCAATAACCTTACACTGTTTCAGTGTTTAAACATGTTTATTAAGTTAATGAATGACATCACACAACAGGTGTTTTCACACTGAATTCTTATTGGTCAGCAGCAGAACCCAACCAATCAGCTGACAATCAGATCTCCATGATGATGTCATCGAAGAAGTTGAAAAGAGTCATGTTTAAAGGACCATTACGTGTTTTTTTAGGTTTTAACTATAGATCCAGTTCAGGATTCAGACCTGAAACTAAGTGCAGGTCCACCACAGACCACCACAGTCCAGGTTTTGTTTTAGATCCTATTCCTCTCAGCAACAAACAAACATTTATTAACTTTACATTTTTACACTTCTTCACCAATCAGTCTCAGTGGGTGGGACTCCTGCCTGTTACTATGGTAACTGAAACAGACAGACAGATGGGCAGCTACCTGAGGCAATGTCGCCCACAGGAGGAAAATCCACAACTTCAGACAGCAGAAAAATATGAAGCAACATGTTTCCTCAACATGAGTCTGATCCAGTTTGGTCCCTGTCAGAGGAGCAGAATCAGTGCTTGGAACCAGTTTAAACCAGTCTGACCTCCACAGAAAAACAATTTAAATATTTAACTTTCTTTAATGTCAGAGACAAAAAACATAAAGCCAAATAAAAACTGAGTTAATGACCCCCTCCCTTGAGTCCCGTTGTCGTCACATCCCCATGAAGTCCAGATCACTAATATGAAAATTAAACCAGTCTGACCTGTGAAACGTCACTTTAATGTCCTCACACACAACCAGATTAACTAAACCAGTAAGAACCAGGCAGGACCAGTTTGAACCAGCTTGAACCATTAAGGACCAGTTTGAACCAGTATGGGAGTCCCTTTAATGTCCTTGTACTCAGTAGAACCAGACTAAACTGGATTAGAATGAAAAGGGGGCCAGTTTGAACCACTATGAACTGAAGTAAGTGTTAGCTCACCCCCCCCCCCCCCCACCCCCCCCCCCCCACCCCCCCACACACATACACACACACACACACAGGTTAAAGTGCTCTCTGTTACAATAAAAGAATAAAACTCAGTCCACTTCATTTCCCAGCAGCCACCTGGGCTCTCTGTGCCGGCCATCTTGTTTAAACTTTAATGTCATAGGAAGTGATGTCACTGTGATGTCGCAGGATCCTGCAAGGTTAATGCATTTCAGGTGGATCAACACCAACCACAGGTGACATCACAGTGATGTCACAGATCAGATGAGCTCCCATTCGTCATCAACATCATCCCCACTGAGGGCAGGTCCTGAGGAGGCGGGTTTACAGGGAGTCTGTGGGAGGAGCTTTGTCAGCCGACGGGACAGTCCACCAATCAGAGTCACCGCCCACAACTCGTCCTCCGGAGTCACTGAAAAGAGAGAACAACACACCTGAGATGAGTTACCTGAGACATGCCCAAGTTGTCATGTTGTTAATGTCATAACACCACAATTATACTGGTATTTACATCAACCAGTCTCATCAGTAAAAACCCAGTCTCACCAGTTAACCAGTTGGCGGTTCCAGGGATCTTCTTCCAGTAGTCTCCTGCTGGGTTTCTCTCAGAGACTCCGTATCTTCGAGCCAAATCTCCGTTCACACATCGAACCCAGACAGTTCGACAGCTGAGGACCAGCTGACTCACTGCTAACCCTAAACACACACAGATATTACAGGAGGCCAGTGAAACCAGTGAGAAGACCAGTTTGACTGACTGCCACACCTGAAGTACACATAAATACAAAATACACGTTAACAGACAGACAGGTGTTATTGACAAGACAGACAGGTGTTATTGATAAGACAGACAGGTGTTCGTGACAGACAGACAGACAGGTGTTATCGACAGACAGACAGGTGTTATTGACAGACAGACAGGTGTTATCGACAGGTGTTATTGACAGACTGACAGGTGTTATTGACAGACTGACAGGTGTGTACCTGGCACTAGTTCCCAGTCTGTCCCTACAGGCATCTCATCACTGAGTCCAGTTCTGACAAAGACGGTTCCTCTGTTGTCCAAGGCCCAGAGGAGACGATCGTTAGGACTTGTCTGAATACTGACCAGCTGCACTCCTATTGGCTGCAGAGACATGATGTCACAGTTACCAGGACAGGGAACACACATCCTGTACAGGTGGTTCTATATGGATCTAGTGCGTTACCTGTACAGGTGGTTCTATGTGGATCCAGGCTGGCAGCATCATGCTCGGGTTCAGTGGTTGCGTTCCAACCCTGAAGTAAACGACTCCTCGCCCATCAACGGCCCAGACATTCTGGCTGCCACAGCTCACACTGACCAGACGAACACTTCCTGTCATGGAGGGGAGTGTTCTCAGACTATTGGAAACTGACACTAATGTTTACTAACTAATGTTTCTTGAATGGGTTTGGGGCCCAGCCCATCGATCACCTCACCTCTACTTAAAACCTCTTCATGAAACACTGGAACTACCTCCAGGAGCCCGAGAACCTCTAGACAGGTCATAGAAACACCCATGGACTACTGAAACTCCTTCAAGGTCCCCTTGAACTGCTCCCTGAACCAACCAACCACCCCCCCCTATAAAACATGCTTGAAAACCATTTAACCACTTCAAGATCCAATGGAACCTCTTCATGGGTTCATTTGTACCTTCACATGTATTTAACGCTGGAACCCATAAATGTGTCTGTGACTCCATGAATTCACTTCATAAAGTTTTTGTTGTTGTCATTACTTAATGTTTTTTTGACACGTGCAGTGCCACACAAACACAAACATTATTTACAGCTCCACCACAGTCCAGGTGGAACCTGAGCAGAATCAGGTGACCATGTCCTGTTTCAGAGCAGATTCCAGGTCAGTCTGTTTTTAGACAGACCATCCACTGACCTCTGACCTCTGAAGGCTTTAGTAACCTGCTACTGCAGCTGTCAATCATCTCTACATGTTTACACTAAACAAACAACAGTTTTAGTTGTAACAGGTGATTGTGGACCTGAACTCAGACTACTCTGGGTTCAGGTTCTGGGAGTCCTGGCAATCTGGAAAAGTGAATTTCCCTCTGGGATCTTTGGTGAACAAATATAAAAACAAATGATGTCAGTCTGAGCTCTGATTTGATGATGTCAGCCAAGAAAGAGAGAGCGACAGAGAGAGAGAGAGAGAGAGAGAGAGAGAGAGAGAGAGAGAGAGAGAGAGAGAGAGAGAGAGAGAGAGAGAGAGAGAGAGAGAGAGAGACAAATAGACAGAGAGAGAGAGAGAGAGAGACGGAGAGAGAGAAATAGAGATAGAGACAGAGAGCGAGAGAGACACAGACAGAGAGAGAGACATTTGGTCTGTGATAGTGAGAAGGGCAGAGGAACTAAAAACAGTTCTAACCCTATCAGTTAGGTTACAGTATGACGCACACGCACACACACACACACACACACACACACACACTCCTTGTTGACCTCTGAATTACAGACCTGTTACACAACCTCCACTGTCAGTCAATGTGACAGAGAAACACAGCTGAGAGTGTGACCCCCCACCCCCAAAACACACACACACAGACACTAACCAATCACAGGCCACAGACCAGACCAACATGTTCTAATCTGGATCAAACTAACGTGTCCATATGAACATGTGACCTGGTTTTTCTTCCTGGTCATGTTGGACCTGAAGTGGTCTCTGCAGTCCATGGTCCTGGTCCTGTGAAGCTTCAACTGTGAGTTAAATACATCATTGTGCACCTGTATGACTCCACCTGTACATCTCAGGTACGTACCAAGCTGGCTGAGGTCCAGGGGGGTCCAGTGCAGTCCGGTGGGACAGGACGGAGACAGTGTACGAATACTGACTCGACCATGAGTGTCCAAACCCCACAGAGCATCACGACATGCAGACAGATGAGTCAGCTCAACCTGAGCACAAAGGTAGAACACAGGAGAACATCAGGAGCACACAGAGGTAGACCAGTAGAATCTGTGAGAAACAGGGGACAGGTGTTTTTACCTCAGGTGGTAGAGGGACAGAGGAGGGGCGGAGCTCTCCATCCTGATCCCAGACACAGAAAAGGTCCTTCCTGCTCTGAGCCAACCAGAGGAATGTACCTGAGACACACAGGTAGACTGATGATCAGGTGTTATTCATGTTACATATGAAAGATGGGCAGGGACTCTGCAGTCCAGGTGTCCAGTCTGAGTCCAGCTGGGAGATGACAAACACTTGGATGAGCACCTGAGAGAGTATGAGGACCAGACAGGTCCAGGAATACGAGGACAGAGACTGAATTTAGTGTCCAGGTGTGTCAAGTGTGTTACCTTCTCTGTGAGGCACAGCTGAAGATGTAATGAAGGTCCACCTGGTGGCTGAGACGGTTCCTCTTGGAACGACGTTTTGCCAGAAAGTTCCTGAAGGAGCCGGACACAGACAGCAGTTGAAAAACTGAAAAATGAACTCTACTCTAAAGTTTTGGACTCTGCTGGACTCTGCTGGACTTTACAGGACTCTACTGACCCACGAGGCTGCCACGGGCCAAGTGCAGCTGGTTCCGTCCTGATGCAACCCAGACTCCGCTGGCATTGGCACTGACCAGGCTTGGCTGGCACTGCGAATACTGCGACAGGAAGGCCACCACACGCTCCACCGGCGCTCTGGTTACCGTGGCAACACTCTGCGTGGCCTGCAGCAGTGTCTGGAACAGGCTACCCTGATCGAAGACCACGTAGTCCGAGATACTGATCTGGTGAAGAGACAGAGACAGGCTGCTGAGCTGAGATCAGACCGAACAGAGAACAGGTGGGACCGTCTCTCTACCTGCCACCAGTGGTCGTCGTCTCCCTGCGGTCTGGACGAACAGATCCCGGTTCTGAACCACAGACTGCCGCTGGCGTCCAGTGCCCAGGCCGTCCCTCCATCTCCCAGGGTGACGCACATCAACTCTAGACCCTGAGCCTCACTGAGACAAACACCCACAGTGACACACAAACCCTCAGGACTCAGTCATTCAGCCTGATGCTCCTTCTCCTCCACTGTGAACACATTGTGGCAATCTAACCCCCCCCCCCCCCCCCCCCCCACCCCCCCACCCCCCACCCACCATTAACAAGTAGCACTGATGTTATACTGCGCCCTGTGGTATGATTTTTGGGGGGACGTGGACCCGTTCAGGGATCCCTGCTGTCCCCATACTCCCACAGTTGTGCAGTTGTTGTACCTGACGGTGTCGTACTTCCAGCCCTCCCCCTCGCTGCAGAAGCTGTTCAGTCCTTCTCTGTAGAATAAAGCCTTGTGTTCGCTCAGAGCCCAGACCACACCTCCTCTCACACACACCTGGCTGAACACACAGGGGGAGTCCACCTTCACTGAGCGAGCACAGGGACGCTCCACACTCAGACCTGATGGACAGAGACAGTGGTTACTATGGCAACAGCACACCAACAGCTCTTCCATCACCTCCAGGTCTGATGGGGTTTACTGCTGAGTGAGCAGGTGTGTTGTGTTCAGGGTCACTGTGTTTGAACATGAAGAGAGGGAACATCAGCTGTGTGGAGCGATAATGAGGAGGCTGAACCTTCCTCACATCCATCGTCTGAACTTTGACTGGAGCTGGTAACAACCTCTTCTTCTTCTGTGGTGCTTTCATGGGAATTGGGAGGAGACTTAACTCAGGTTTATTCTGGAAACTCGGATTTGAGCTCAGGTGGATGGACTAAAGTCAATATTTCAACAGACCAGTTTAAACTGGTTGAATTCTGCTCATGATCCACTTTTACTGGTTTCTACCGGTTTCACTCCACTCATTCATACAGACATGTTATCCTGCATGTTGTTTTCCTGCCCAAACAGACACAGAGAGGAGACTCTGCTGACAGTAACAGTGATCACCAATGTTGGGCAGTAAAGAGTAGCGTAATGGATTACAGTGTGTTACTGACACTCTCAGCACTGTGTTACTATCTCATGATGACGTCATTCTCATTAAAGACTCACTGCTGCTCTGATGAGAGAAAACTTCAGTTAAAAGATCCTGAGACTTTAGTTGCTGCAGTGGTGACGTCTCCGTCGCTCCAGTAAAGTGGATTCATGCACTGTAACTAATTACTTCTGACATGAAGTTCAAAGTAAAGTAATGTATTATTTTTGGAGGAGTAATAAATACGTAAGTAACTGATTACTCTTCCTGAGTAACTTGCCCAACACTGGTGATGACATCATCATCAGGACATACATGACATGTGCACCTCAACACAACAGACAGCACCAGGACGCCCCCTGCTGGTTACACAGGTCACAGCTGCATGAAGCAATGATCAGGTAAATCCAGGTGTGTGCAGCCTCCACTGGACTAACAGAAAGACATGTTGCCTACATGTTATTTAAATAAAGTTTTCAGTTAGAGACCCTGAGACGGAACAAAAGACTCAGCAAATGAAAACCTTCCATACTGATAATGCTGCTTCAGAAAAGCCTTCCTCATCAGGTTCAACCAATAAGAGCAGAGAATGTCATTAATTTGTCTCCTTCCCCTGGTCACTTTCCCGTTTCTTTTGATTGTCACCACCCTGAATCCACAATCATTCCATAAGACACGTAGGGAGTTACCTGTCTGCAGGTAGAGGTCCCCGTTGGTCCTGATAATCCAGGCGGAGTCATCACTTAGAGCGACGAAGGCTGTTTGCTCCACAGCTTTGTACCAGTGACGTTTTCCTTTAACCGATACTTTAGCACAAGCAAACGCCGTCATACTCTTCTGCTCCACCTTCCACAGTAGGTTACCTGATGGAGTTAGCAACAATTAGCATCCAGCTAATACTAAATACTCTTATACATACACCTGTGCACCTGACAGTCTGCTGCTTGCTTTCATCAACAGGAAGCTGCTGATTAAGGTTAATTACAACTACCTGTTTCTCAGCGGGTGGGCTGGGGATCTATCATGTGTGATGTCATTAGCTCACCTGAAGGTGATAATGCCACCTGGTGGACATTGTCTTCAAAGCGTTGCCAACTGAGTCCAGTTTCAGGCAGAGTGCTGCAGAACAGTCCCCCTTTAAAGTCCAGACACCACACATACCTGAAAAACACATCTCACCTTTAAGATACAGTGCATCCGGAAAGTATTCACAGCACTTCACTTTTTCCACATTTTGTTATGTTACAGCCTTATTCCAAAATGGATTAAATTCAGATTTTACCTCAAAACTCTACACACAATACCCCATAATGACAAAGTGAAAAAAGTTTGCTTGAAATTTTTGCAAATATATTAAAAATAAAAACAAAAAAAATCACATGTACATAAGTGTTCACTGCCTTTGCCATGACACTCAAAATTGAGCTCAGGTGCTTCCTGTTTCCACTGATCATCCTTCAGATGTTTCTACCACTTGACTGGAGTCCACCTGCGGTAAATTCAGTTGATTGGACATAATTTGGAAAGGCACACACCTGTCTATATAAGACAGGATTGTATGGAGGCACAGATCTGGGGAAAGGTACAGAAAAATTTCTGCAGCATTGAAGGTCCCAATGAGCACAGTGGCCTCCATCATCTGAAATGGAAGAAGTTTGGAACCACCAGGACTCTTCCTAGAGCTGGCCGCCCGGCCAATCTGATTGGGGCAGAAGGGCCTTAGTCAGGGAGGTGACCAAGAACCCGATGGTCACTCTGACAGTGCTCCAGCGTTGCTCTGTGGAGAGAGGAGAAGCTTCCAGAAGGACAACCATTTCTGCAGCACTTCACCAATCAGGCCTGTATGGTAGAGGGCCAGATGGAAGCCACTCCTCAGTAAAAGGCACATGACAGCCTGCCTGGAGTTTGCCAAAAGGCACCTGAAGGACTCTCAGACCATGAGAAACAAAATTCTCTGGTCTGATAAAACAAAGATTGAACTCTTTGGCCTGAATGCCAAGCATCATGTCTGGAGGAAACCAGGCACCGCTCATCACCTGGCCAGTACCATCCCTACAGTGAAGCATGGCGGTGGCAGCATCATCCTGTGGGGATGTTTTTTGGCAGCAGGAACTGGGGGACTAGTCAGGGTCGAGGGAAAGATGAATGCAGCAATGTACAGAGACATCCTTGATGATAACCTGCTCCAGAGCGCTCTGGACCTCGGACTGGGGCAAAGGTTCATCTTCCAACAGGACAATGACCCTAACCACACAGCCAAGATAACAAAGGAGTGGCTTCGGGAGAACTCTGTCAATATCCTTGAGTGGCCCAGCCAGAGCCCAGACTTGAACCCAATTGAACATCTCTGGAGAGATCTGAAAATGGCTGTGCACCGACGCTGCCCATCCAACCTGATGGAGCTTGAGAGGTTCTGCAAAGAAGAATGGGAGAACCTGCCCAAACATAGGTGTGCCAAGCTCGTAGCATCATACTCAAAAATACTTGAGGCTGTAATTGCTGCCAAAGGTGCTTCAACAAAGTATTGAGTAAAGGCTGTGAATACTTATGTACATGTTATATTTTTGTTTTTTATTTTTAATATATTTGCAAAAATTTCAAGCAAACTTTTTTCACTTTGTCATTATGGGGTGTTGTGTGTAGAATTTTGAGGTAAAAAATGAATTTAATCCATTTTGGAATAAGGCTGTAACATAACAAAATGTGGAAAAAGTGAAGTGCTGTGAATACTTTCCGGATGCACTGTACCTGCTGAACACCTGTCAGTCACCTGATCACTGTCTCTTTTAACTCCAGACGCAACACATACCTGACACACACAGGTCAGACTTCGGTCACCTGGCAACTCACCTGTCAGTCACGTGCAGGCTCAGTATTCCACATCCCGGTCCTGAGTACCCCATCCAGCATTCTGCCAACTAGAATGATAAAACAAAAAGAAATTAAATCCTGCTTATACTCACCTGGTCTGGTTTGTGTCTGTCTCATCTGGTCTAGTTTTACCTGGTCTGGTTTGTGTCTGTCTCTGTCCAGAGTGGTCTGGTCCATCTGTCTGTCTGTCGTCTTCTCGGTCTGACTGGATGGACAGGTGTGGACATCCCCTCCTCCACCAGCAGCAGGCAGAGTGTGACAGTAGATATCTCCCTCTTCATCACTGGACATACTGGGTTCTTTGTCCATAGAGGACACAGTGGAGAAAAACATCTGGTTGTCCAGACCAGCAGGGGGCGCCAGGTCATCCTCCTGTTTACAAACCTGAGAAGTTAATATCTAATTACAGGTTATTAGGTCCAGGTCAAAGGTCTGAGGACGAGAATCCTCCTGATATCCATCTGTCTGTCTCTCTCTCAGTCTGTCTGTCTTTTTCTCTCACCCTCTGTCTCTCTCTCTGTCTGTCTCTCCCCAAGTCTGTCTCTCTCTCTCTCTCTCTCTCTCTCTTTCTCTCTCTGTCTGTCAGTCTTCCCCGCAACAGAAACTCCACAATCAACACACCTCCTTCTCCTCCTCCTCCTCCTCCTCCGGTCCAATCAGAGGGCTCAGAAACTCATCCTCTTGTTCCTTCATTGGCTGCTGCTCCTGTCCATCATTTTCCTCTGTGTTGTGCATGTAAGAGAAGGTGCACTCCAGCAGCAGATCCACATCTGGGGTGGGAGGGACGACCTCTTCTGGACTAGGACCAGAGGCCTTTTCTGGGATCAGCTGGTTCTCAAGACCATGGAGGAACAAGGATCCTGGAGGGGGGAGGGAGCTAGGACTAGAAAACAAGGATGAGACAGATGGGTCAGCAGGAGCAGGAGACAGGATGACACACAGTGATACCAGGGCTGACAATATCCAAATGGCAGGAGCTGCAATGTTTGTAATAAAGGTGAAATGTGCCACAACATAGGACATAAATGAAGTGTTGTGGTTCTACAGGGATGCCCCAGTCTACAGACCATCTTCTCCAGACCCAACAGAACCACATCACCATCATCTTCTCTGTTTTCAGTGAAAATCAAATGAAGACATGACACAAAATAATCACAACTCAAACTGACCCAGACTCCAACTCCTCTCCAGCCTTTACACCTCTATCTGAACCACCCCCTCCTGCCTCCTCTGAATCCCGGTCCTGGTTCTGCTCTGGAGACTCCTGGTTCTGAAGGTCCAGCCCGATGAGGGAGGCTCGGTCGCTCAGAGGAGTTCCACTTCCTCCATCACTACAGCTGCCATCCTGGACTACAAACATGGAGTCTGAGCAGCTGCTCTCAGAGAGACGGTTCCCATTGGTGCTGTCTGAGGACAGACAGGAAGACACAGACAGTTATAGTCTGTCTGTCTCTCCCTCTGTCTCTCTCTGTCTGTCTGTCTGTCTCTCCACTCACCTGGTCGTCTCCTCTTCTTCTTCTTCACTCTGATGGCTTTTACCACCAGCTCCTGTTGCATCTCCTCCTGACCCAGGGGAGCACTGTAGCGTCTAGAGCTGAGCTCAGAGAATATGTTCACCGGGGCATTTCCATGGAGACTGTCCCAGGAAGTGACTGAGCTGCTGCGACTACGAGAGCTGCTGGTGAGCAAACCGGACCGTTGGCAGAGCTGCTCCATCACCTGCACCAACATAGAGCTTGTTTATTTACAGAAACGTATAGAATAGATTACATCATACATCGTCAACATGTCAACCAGTTAACCAATCTGTCACT
Organism: Trachinotus anak; assembly: GCF_046630095.1. NCBI lineage: Eukaryota > Metazoa > Chordata > Actinopteri > Carangiformes > Carangidae > Trachinotus > Trachinotus anak. The sequence continues at coordinate 17,600,094 of NW_027273866.1, forward strand.
TTACACATCAACCAGTTAACCAGTGGACCAGGTTGTGGACAGCTGTCACTCACCTCCAGCTGCTCTTCCTGCTCTTCCTGCTCCTCCGCCTCCTCCACTTCCTCCACTTCCTCCTTCTCTCCCTCCTCACCGAGTCCCTTCCCTTCTCCTCCTCTCTCCTCCCTCCCCCCACCCTCTACAATGATGGCCATGGTTCTGATTGGCTGAGCCGTTTCTACTGATCCGGTTGGTGGGAGAATAGTGGGCGTGGTCAAAGGTGAGGACAGACGGATGGAGAGCTCTGACACTGAAGAAAATAATCAGACAGATTGAAAAACAATCAGTTTTAACAAGCTGTCGTGAGAAGTCAGTGTTGTCAGGGGGGCTAGCAGTAGTCGGGGCCAGTTCCTCACAGGAGGACTGTTCTAGATGTTCTAGTATTTATTTATCGGCACTAGTATTTAGCATTTAGGTATTTAGTAGCAGGAACATCAGGGTTAGGTTAATACTAGCAGTTACTATTACTACTGTTCGCAGTATGAGTAGTAGCACTATTCACAGTTGGAGGCCAGTCCCTCAGGGCTGTTGGAGAGGCGGATGATGTCTCTGTCTCCTTTCAGGATGAAGATTTCATTGTCACAACACGACACTGATACGATATCTCCACTGCTCTCCAAGGCTCCAATTATCACCTGAACACATCAAATACAAAACTGAGCAGATCTCAAACATCAACATTCACGAGTCAGCTTTCACACACGACAACATTCACACACGACAACACTGACACAGCTGTAGATAGCAGTTGTACATTGTTGAGACAACAGAGGACATAGATGCCAGTGCTCATTAACAGAGTATTATAACGAAGAGACCAAGTGTCTGCTCTTTGGTCACAGATTTCAGACAGACATTGACTGCAACACTGAGACTCTGCACTTTAATGTTGTATCTATTACTTTATTATAAATGTGCTGAAGCTCAGAGTCTGAAGAACATCAACGTGTGACTGTCCAGATATTCAAGTTGTGGACTGTAGATGCTATAATCAGAGTGCAGTACACAGTATTATAAGGAGTAGTATGAATAGCAGTTCTACCTCACTGAGACAGTCAAGGACGTAGATGCTGTACTCATTCCAGCTGAGGATCCAGCCCTCTCTGAGGAAACAGCAGAGCAGACCGAGCTGTCTGTCTGCTGGACGGTATGCACCAACAGGACCAGGACGATGAAACAGCTCAAACTGAGGAATCTGACAGAGAAACACAGACAGGTTGAGAGGTAGACAGGTAGACAGACAGTAACAGTGTGTGTGTGTGTATGTGTATGTGTATGTATGTATGTGTGTGTGTGTGTGTGTGTGTGTGTGTGTGTTCTGTGGACAGGATGACGACTGAACACTGATTATTGTCTTTATATTTCATATCTCACACACACACACACACACACGCACACACACACACACACACACACATAGTAGTTAGCAGTATGTTCCCAGTGATCCCAGTGTACCTGTGTATTGAAAAGTGGTTTGAGCAGTCGGGTGTCCTCCACCTGTCCTCTGACATCAGACCTCCAGAGTCTGAGTCCAGGTCGAGCAGCAAACACCTGAAGATCGCTCTGTTTACACAGAGCTGGCAGGAAGCAGGCTCCAAACCTGCCGCTACTGCAAGAGATGAGTACTGTTATCCATGTGTACAAATACTGTCATCATGTACAACAACTAACTACAGAGAAAATACCATTGACATAAAAAAGTCATCTAAATCATATAATATAATAATAATATGTTGTACCTCTTGCGGGGCTTGGTGCCCAGCTGCTGGACTTCTTGCCTCTGTGTGCAGTAGAGTAAAGATCTCTGCTGTGTTGAGACCAGCAACACCTGGTGACTGTACTCCATCTGAACCACACCTGAGGACTCCTCCAATAGCAGCACAGGTTTACACACCCCCTGTATGTACACACAGGTAAAGACGCACACGACAGAAAATAAGCTAAAGTGTGTTTTGACACTTGTTAATCATTTTAATTGTTTTCAAACAAAAATACCAAAAAACTCCACCTCCATTTATGTAAATTTACACAATTCAATGTCTCTACCTTGTCGTTTCAACTTTGAACTGCAGTGAACCAATGATAAGTCTCACAAAAACAGATTCAGACAGCCAGGGATTTATATGTCATAGAACCTAAGGAACCAATCCTGTCAACTTGTGGGTACGTGGGGGTGGGGCTAAATACACCTGAAACCTTGTGAGCACAGAGAGCCAGAGTTAGCATTAGCACAACCACTAACACTGCGTCAGCCACTGCCAGTTACAAGCTAACAAACAATATAAACAAATAAAAGATGCTAACTATGCTAACGGTTCTGATCCGTCTGCTAGTCTCTGATTCTGGTCTCAACAGACTCCTCATCTGAGTCTGGGTCTGACTGAGGCTCCAACATGAGGCTGAGTCTCTCTGATGTTTCCTCCTCTAACATCTTCATCCTCTGCTCTTTCACCTGGACACCTGGAGCCAGCAGGTAGTTGGCTAAATATGAATCAGAGTAGAGGATTTTATAGAGTTTAAAATATGAGGAAGTTTAAAACAGAAATGTCTGCATCAACACACGTGTGTGAAAAACTATTTTTCACAATGATGAGACATTTTATGGACAAAATGATTAATGGGAAAATAACTGCGTATTAAACAGTATTAGAGTTGTGTTATCACTGTTGTGTAGTTGCGTTTCACCTGGTCCAGGTCTAGAGCAGTGAAGACGACTCGTCCTTTATCGTCTCCAGAGAAAAGTTTCATCCCATTGGTGCTCCACGCCAATGACGTCACCGAACCTTTGTGAAGCCCAACCACATCGAAACGCCTTAACTACAGACAGACAGGCAGGGAGAGAGACAAGGTTACACCTACTGAGAGAGAGAGAGACAGGTTACACCTACTAACAGAGAGACAGGTTACACCTACTGAGAGAGAGAGAGACAGGTTACACCTACTAACAGAGAGACAGGTTACACCTACTGAGAGAGAGAGAGAGACACAGGTCACCCCTAATGACAGAGAGACAGGTTACCCTTCTGAGAGAGAGAGAGACAGGTTACACCTACTAACAGAGAGACAGGTTACACCTACTGAGAGAGAGAGAGACAGGTTACACCTACTAACAGAGAGACAGGTTACACCTACTGAGAGAGAGAGAGAGACACAGGTCACCCCTAATGACAGAGAGACAGGTTACCCTACTGAGAGAGAGAGAGACAGGTCACCCCTAATGACAGAGAGACAGGTTACCCCTAATAACAGGGAGACAGGTTACACCTACTGAGAGAGAGACAGGTTATACCTAATGACAGAGAGAGAGACAGGTTGCACCTACTGAGAGAGAGAGAGAGAGAGAGAGAGACAGGGTATACCTACAGACAGAGAGAGACAGGTTGCACCTACTCAGAGAGAGAGAGATAGGTTACACCTATTGAGAGAGAGAGAGAGAGAGAGAGAGGTTACCCTTAATGACAGACAGACTGGTTACCCTACTGAGAGAGAGAGAGACAGGTCACCCCTAATGACAGAGAGACAGGTTACACCTACTGAGAGAGAGAGAGAGAGACAGGTCACCCCTAATGACAGAGAGACAGGTTACACCTACTGAGAGAGAGAGACAGGTTGCACCTACTCAGAGAGAGAGAGATAGGTTACACCTATTGAGAGAGAGACAGGAAGAGATACTGGAGGACTTATGTACCTGTACCTAGAGTACCTGTCTGAAACACACCTGTGGATCTTCTCACCTGTTTGTTGCGCCCAGGAAGTGGAGACACCAGGTGGAAGACTGCAACCCGACCTGAAGCTGTTCCCACAGCAACCAGATCATCAAAACAGCTGAGCAGCTTCACAGCTGTTATCGCATCACACTTTCCCTGCAACACACACACACACACACACTCATATGTATAAAAATACAGAGAGAGAGACAGGTCTCTTATTGATCAGGTCAGTTTACTGATCGATCAGCGGGTGAAGGTGAACAGCTCTTTACGGTCTGCCTGACGGTTTAAATGACAGGCGACAGAAGGACAGGAGCGTCCGCTGTCTAGTGTCCAACTCTTAACTCCGACCCTCATCACGTGGATTCTGTAGGGACAGAGGACTGAACCAGGACCCAGCTGGACCTCATTTAATTACAGACTAAGCACCACAGAAGAAGAAGAGTTCTAACCTCCAGACTGTACTTGTTCATGTGTGCGAGGCGGCGACAGTACAGGTAGAGCATGCCGATGCTGCTGCCCACGGCCAGGAAGTCACTGCTGCTGTCCAGAGCTGTCAGGTAGACCAGAACAGACCTGAACCCACGCTGGACCTGTGGAGACAGGAGCCTGCATCATGTACATCATCGTCACCGTGGTCACCGCTCATTAGTGATGTCAGACTTGGTGTTGACTGGTAACAGATGGGTAAGATAAAAACTGAAGAGATGAACCTGGGGTCCAAGTCAGAACCTTACATTTAGTTACTGAGGGAGGGGTCATCAGAAGGTTCTACAGGTCTAATATTCACTATGACATCACTGTGACATCACCAGTTCAGTCACACATCAGATGAGTTCATTCCGAAAAATGTGTCTCGGATTTTAACTCCTGAGACAATAATAATCTTTGGTGAAAATCAGACATCTCTGCAGCGCATCAGTACATCCCATACATACATCATATCATATATCATACACCATATCATACATATATCAATCCAGCTCCTTTTGCAGCCCTTGATATTTTTTGAGCACCTCGTGTTCTTTCTTATTGATGTTGCTGTCGCTTGGGATTGCTACATCAATCACCACTGCCTTCTTCTGTAGTTTGTCGACCAACACAATGTCTGGTTGGTCAGCCTGGATCAGTCTGGATCTGGAAGTCCCACAGGATCCTAGCTCGGTCATTCTCAACCACCTTAGGAGGTGTCTTCCATTCTGACCTTGGGACTTCCAGTCCATACTCAGCGCATGTTTCTGTACACTGTGCCAGCCACTTGGTTATTACACTCCATGTGTGCTGTTTCTGCCTGCATCTTACACCCTGCTGTTATGTGCTGAACTGTGTCATCTTTGCACAGCCTCTAATGAAAGCTAGAAAAGATATGGAGAGTAAAGGCAACAATGGTACCAGTGGTAATCAGAGCACTGGGGGTTATGACCCCCAAACTGGGAGAATGGCTCCAGCAGATTCCAGGTACAACGTCTGAGGTCTCTGTCCAGAGGAGCGCAGTTCTAGGAACAGCTGAGATACTGCACAGAAGCCTCAAACTCCCAGGCCTCTGGTAGAGGACCTGAAGAAGACACATACACATCACCACACACCACCCCAGGAGGGGGGTGATAGGGAGATTTTGACTTTAATATATAAACTTTAAAGCTGCATTTTAATAAAAAGCAGCATGTCGAGACTATTAATATTGAAATAAAAAGTAACACCTCTGTTGTCTTTGATTAGAAAAATACATATTTCCAGAATTTTAAATAAACATCTGTCAGAAACTGTTCTCCTCCTCTCTGCTTCATCAGCAGAAACAGTCTGACATTACTTTCACCTTTTATGTGATCACATGCTTAGAACAGTTTGTCCATCATCAGATAAAAATATTCCTTCTGTGCTACAGACATATATAATCATTCTGCACTTATTTACACCCCAGCCTTTAATATGTAGCCTAGAAAATATTCCTGTTTCTGCAGCTTCTTGTCCTGTTCTCCTTCTTGTCAACCTGTTCTTTACATTTCACCTCGTTGAATCAAACTTCCTGCTGTAACTGAATTTAATCACATTATCCATGGTGCTGACAAAGTCGCTTCTTATTAACTACTCTACCTTTCAAATGAACTCAGTCAAGCCAGAGCATTAAACCTGGAAATAACAGAGCCAGGCGTTACAGGTGATCCAGACTGAGCTGAACTCACTTCGTGCTCCAGCCCTCAAGGTTTCAGCCTCTGTTATTCTGCGTCGTTGCAAAAGCAACAAAACGACTGTTGTGTTTAAAGTTGTTGACAGTTGGTCCAGGTTTTAGCTTGGTTTGGACAGGTTCGGTACCTTGGCCGGGATGGCGTTCAGCAGGTAGTAGAGTGGGCAGAACTCTCTCAGGACCGACGGCGGGGTCGGCTGTGTCGCCATATTTCTGCTGAAGTGGACTCAAAGTGATCCTGAAAGTCAGTTCAGAACTTCAACTTAGAAACACATAAAATTAAGGGAATCACACTACTGAACTGCAGCCACAAAACTCTCTACTTCCCATTCAGCTGGATGGAAACCTAGGATTTCATTGTTTGCTTTACTTATTTTCGGCCAATATACAATATTGGTAAATCAAAACACAACGAGTCCTTGGGATTTACTTAAGATAACACCATTAAGAATTTACTACTATGAAATTTTGGGTTTTGTCATTTATTTTCTCTTGTAATATTCTCTACTGACAAGAGTGGAGCAGTGCGGTAACGAACAGCACGAACAAGCATGAACAGCGGAGATTTAACCTAATTTAAACGCTGTTGACTGGACCGTATACACCAAATTAAACAGGACGTTTTACCCAATGGTTTACATTTTTGTCATGTTTTGCAGTGAGTATATTTAGGTATTAGATTAAATTAACAATGAGATTAATTAATTTTGGTGTGAAGAACGCCATGTATGGTTGTGCTTCCTGATCGGATGGCTAGAACTCTGCACCAAACTCAGTTACAAAAATAAGCAGTTTACGATGTCCTTGGTCATAGTCTGACAACATAGACTACGATAAAATGAGGACATTTAGAGTCAAAGGAATTAATTTAAGGTAAAGATATTAAGCATTTTACTACAATACAAGTTAAGATTGTATGATTTAACTGCAGTTTCTCCTGCACTAATCTACCCTTAAAAGAGTGATGGAGGGCGGTAACGTACGGCGTGAGCAAAGGTAAACAGCTGATATTTAACATAGTTTACATGCTGTTTGGTGAAACAGACATACGCCGAATTAACCTGAATAATTTGCCAGGGTATAAGAAATATTAAAGCATGCTTTCCGTTAAATGTTCTTCAGTCCAAATTGAGACAAACACTAAATTGGTTATCCGTTTAACGGAGTTTAGTATGACGCTGTCTATAGAAGATACAACGGCACCGGTTAACGTTAACGCAGACTGTTCTGAAAATGACAACTGACTGTAAACAACATAATGTCAACAATAAAAAACAAACAAACAAGCAATCAAACAAATATCATGCTTTTTACGGAGCTAGCTTCTCATACACCGAATCCAGGCTAACTAGCATCATATGAGTCCTGCTAATAGTGCGTTCGTAGGAGGAGGAAGACCGTGAGCAACTTACTGAAATTCACAGGGCAGGATCCCGTCAGATGTTGTTACAGATGTTCTTATTCCAGCTGGGTATTAAAGGGCTGAGGGGTATCATCGCCCTGACAGGTTTCATGCTGATACTGAGCTGCAGTCACCAAACTGCGCCACCTGTCGGCAACACGGAGAATTAATTTAACGTCTGATTTCCTTTTATGGATTAATGTATTTTTATGTTTTTATTCTTTTCCATCTGAACCACTAAACCACATGATCTCTGTTGTTCAAACTGACTTTAGTTTCTTAGTTCATTATCTTCAAATGGTGCCGGCAGACTCATAAATAAATTAATTTATAAATGAATGACAGGAAGCGGAAACTGAGAGATTGCTGGTTGGAAAATCTGGAAGCTGGAATTCTCTTTCCATTTGAAATATTATAAGTAAAACTAGTTAAACATTAAGATAACGTTCAGGAAACCTTCTCTAGCTTTTGTTAAATTTAATGAGGGAAATAATTCTTAAATGTAACAATAAAAATAATCAATTTGTTGTCTCTGTGAAATTACAAGATTTCAAAACAAGGTCTTTTTTCTGGCTTATGATTATAAATGTGCTGACAAACACATTTTCCCCCAGTAAACTTTACATGTGGATCAACGGGGGCAGTCAGTACTTTAAACACTAAAGAAACGGCTTGATAATGGTTGTATAATAGTGAAATAATCCATTAATGCACATGGTCATATTCTAACATATAATGACTTTCTAAATTTAATTTGATTACACAAAACATATTAGTGTCATTACATTACTCAAAAATAATTTTTTTTTATCAGAATGTAAATTTTATTTCATAAAACTCAACAATGCAAATGCTTTCCTTCGAGTTCAAATGTGAAATACATACTCAGAGAATAATTAACATTAAAATGTTTAATACTACAGTAATAAATCCGGTCCGGTGGTAATTCCGGTCCTGGAAGTCCACGTCTCTGCTCCTGCTGTGGGCTAAGCTAGGCTAGTTCAAAACTCCCCCCGCTAATCGTTACATGCTATCGTTATCACGGCTCCCGTTAATGACGTCCTTCACCCCAGCGGGGCGTTTTTTCCACCACCACACACAGTTTCTATAAAACAGTGTTGATTCGGTGATATCGACCGTCGATCCGGTTGATTTGAGTCACCGACTGGCCCCCCAGTCTGAGTTAAGCTAACAGTTAGCCTCACAGCCAAAATGGCGGACAACGAGGATGACAGCGGTTCGATCAGAACAATAACAGCCGCGGAGCAGCCGGGGGCCGCAGCTCAGCCCCCCGTGGCCAACTGCACTCAGCCCGCGGAAAGTTTACCGTTAACGGCCGCCGCACACATCACTCATGCCGGGGGGGATTTTTCTGCAGCGGCCGCCGACCAGTGCGTTCAGACCGGGGAGAGTTCACAGACCGTGTTCAGTGCAGAGAGCGGTCAGTCTGTGGAGAGTTTACCGTCAGGATCCGGAGCTCAGCTGGCGGACTTCTTACAGGACTGTCCGGAGGAACAGAGCATACTGGTGGGCACAGAGTTCACCGGCCTGGGCCCGGATTTGGTCAACACCACCATCATCTACGTGCAGCCTGACGGCAGCCTGGTCGAGGGGTCCGGGCTGACGGCCGAGGAGCAGCAGGCTCTGCTGGACCAGCTCACCAAACAGCAGATCGTCCAGGTCTCTGACACCGAGGCCGCCCAGTTGCTCCAGCAAAGCCAGTTGGTTAAAACCATCCCGGTCCATAACGCCGCCCTCGACCCGAACCAGCTGCAGCAGGTTATCAACCAGGTCACTAAGTCCCAGCAGCAAGTCCACGTCCAGGTCCCCCAGCAGCAGGTCCACATCCAGGTCCCCCAACACACCATGAAGCAGCAGGTCCACGTCCAGCAGGTCCAGGTCCAGCAGGGTCTGAAGCAGCAGAAGCAGATCCAGGTCCAGATCCCTCAGCAGAACCTAAAGACCACATCCCAGAACAATGCCTCCCAGCAGCTGAAGAGCGTCGCCCAGCAGGTGGCCATGCAGACCTGCGGCTCAGTCCAACTGGTCCAGAAGAAGGTGGGTCACACAAAAATGAGCTTGGATCATCTGGACTGTAGTGGCTAGACTAATCCAGACTGACCCCCTCCCTTGTTCTGTTTGTGTGTCTGTGCTCACCTGCCTGTTCACCTGCTCTGTCAGAACAGGACTCAACTGATCCGTCAATGGTCACTTACAGCAATGGTTTCCAACTTGAGGGTTGAGACCCCACACAGGGTCAAGATAGATCTGAGCTATTGACAGGAGATGATTGACAGGGGACTTTTCTCTAAGTTTTACTTAAGTTTTTAGTTTGAGCTTCTGGATGTTGTTTTTTCATCAGGCCTTTTAGCTTATTCAAATGAAATGAGAAACTTAAGGTTGAAGTTGACTTGAAACATTTATGATGATTTTCATTATAATTCAGTGAAAATAAAAACTACCGTGTGAAAAGCTAAATTTTTTTCTATCACATGCTCTTTGCAAAGCTAATGTTTTATCATCAGATCTTTAGTTTTGTTATGAAGCAGGTTCTGGTTTTTGGTTTTCTGTCCTCTCAGTCAGAGCCTGTCAGGATCCAGATCCCAGTTCCTCCCAAACAGGAAGTGAAATCTGGTGCCACCTCACAGCAGAAGAGTGTAGCTGTCAATCATCCGCAGGTGAAACTGTCGGCCAATGGAAGTGTGAGCAGTGCTCAGATCATCCACATCCAGCCTATGGTTGGTCAGCAGGGTCAGCAGTTCTTCCTGCAGCAGAGTGCGGGGGACCCGCCCATCCAGCTGCTGCTACAGAGCCCCGCCCCAGTTGTTGGATCTCTTCTCCCATTGGTCCACAAGCTGACGGGCCAGACAACATCAATGAGCACTGCCTCTGGTCCAGGTCAGAAACCTGTAGCATCCCCCATCAGAGTCCAGAGCCCCTCCACTCTTAAGACCACGGCCGCCTCCATCGTCAAGACCCCACTCAGTTCTGCTGCTAAAACTGTTAGCATCCCGCTAATGAAAAATTCTGCTAATGACACAACAGCAGCCACCAGTAAGAGTCCTAGTAAACCACCTGCAGTCATCACAGCAGTCCCAGTACAGACCAGCACACCGCCCCGACCTGCCAGCGTGACTGCGGCCCCTGCTGCTCTGCCCCCTGTACCCCCAGCAGTGAAGGACAGAGAAAGAGAAAAAGAGAAGAAGAAAGTGAAGAAGCGGGAAAAGAAGACAGTGAAGGTCCAGACCAGATCCGGTCGGGTCTCCAGACCACCAAAGTACAAAGCCAAAGACTACAAGTTCATAAAGACGGAAGACCTGGCCGACAGCCACCAGTCCGACTCCGACGACTACTCCGACATGAGTGTGGAAGAGGAGGAGGGGGAGGGTGGGAGAAACGATGGCCCTGCCCCCGGTGCCTCCACCTCCCTCACCTACAGCCACAAGTCCCGGTCCCACCGCTGCCAGACCTGCGACAAGGCTTACATTGGTCCTGGAGGCCTGAACCGGCACTATAAACTGAACCCGACTCACGGAGATCCTGATCCACCCAGCAACCAGCCCGGCAACATACCAGGCACGCTGAAAGATGTCAACCAATCACAGGAGACGACAGTAAGAGAGGAGGAGAAGAGGAAGGAGGACAAACCTGCTGCCACGGCAACAAACAGAGTAAGAGAAACTATGAGGCCAAAAGTTTCAGCTGTGTTGTTGTTGTTGCATTGTTTCAGACAATGATGAGAAATGTAAAAGACCCAGAACACCAGCAAAGCAGGAATAGGAAACAACATAACTCACTGAGCCACAGTGGTGAAGATTTCTCTCTCTCTCTCTCTCTCTCTCTCTCTCTCTCTCTCTCTCTCTCTCTCTCTCTCTCTGTGTCTGTCCCTCTCACACACACACACACACACACACACACACACACACACAGTGAACTTGTGTAGGGAGAGCAGACAGCAGTGGTCGTTCCACTGTCTCGTTCAGTCTCAGTCTGTGAACCTGAGGACGACAGATGACTGTAGGTCATTTAGCAGTATTGAGTAGAATGATGAGTTAATAATTGCCTTCTGTCTTCAGGTGGAGGGGGGTCCAGCAGCAGCTGTAGGACTCAGGGGCCTCCATCACCGGGGCCCTGGCCGGCCCCGGGGACGAGGAAGAGGCAGGGGCCGGGGTAGGGGCCGAGGTCGATCGCTGGCACCGCCTCCTAAGGTGAGTTCATTGATTTAAACTGGATTTTTATTAAACACATAAATCAGGAGTTTTTATTGTTGTTTATTGATTCATCAGTTGATCAGCTGATCAGCGCTACACCTGTACAGTCCAGTAGCAGCTAAATAATCAGTTAAACTGATTGGTTCATTTTCTCAGGTGACGGTGGGCCTCGTCAGTAAGCGGGGTCGGCGTGGCCGGCCACCAAAGCTCAGTGTTACCTCAGTAACAGCAGAGCAGCAGGCAGAGAGGAGACGAGACCGACTGCAGGAGGTAAGAGGAAAGGAGACTTGACAGGCATGATGTAATGACTCGTACTTAAAGGTATATCAAGTGTTGTTGTATTTCCATGACAACTGTGTGTTGTTTTCAGCTAGTGGAGCAGTGTGAGGATGAGGAGCTGATGGACATTGTTCTTCCTCGTTTGACCAAAGTGTTGAGTCTGTGGGATCTTCTGCTGGCAAAGGTACACACCTGTAGAATATACAGTATACACCTGTAGTATACACAGTACACACCTGTAGTATACACAGTACACACCTGTAGTATACACACCTGTAGAAACATCTTCCAGAAGTACACACCTGTAGTATACACACCTGTAGAAACATCTTCCAGCAGAACATCAGGTTCTGGTCCTCACAGTATTCCCTCCACCACCTGACAGCCTCTAGAACTGCTGACCTGGTCTGGACTAATCCTGGTGTCCACTTCCTGGGACATCACAGTTTAATTTTAAAAGTTCAGTTGCAGCTAACCAGTCTGTTGTTAACTGCTAACCAGCTAACCTGGTAACTGCAGCGGGAGACAGCCTCACACACACAACTGAGTATCATCAGCTGTGTGAACCTAGCAAGAACCAAGCCATTTATCAGTGATGCTTTCATAGACAGTGATCTAATGTTCATAAAACCGGATGTGAGGGTCTTGTTGAGGCCGGAGTTGTCGGTGGTAGGTTGATCTACAGGTAGATGACACCTGGGGCGCTGTATCACCAGACATCTTTGATTTTTAGTGGAGAATTTAGATATCTGCACACGTGACAATGTGGAGATACGAAAATGAGTCAAATTCTTTGTGGGACACTTCACTGCCCCCGGTGATAGGAATGGTGGTTAGTGTGTGGTGATTTACACATTGGGTCGGCAGACAGTCTCAGTGTTATTGTCTGGTTATCAGGCTGATAGTCTGCACTATGAGGATCTTCCTGAGTAGACTTAAATTCTAAACTAGTGACTACTACTAAACTAGATACAAACCAAGCCAAATTGAGCTTGAAGGGGAATCACTGCTCCTTCACCTCAAAGTGCTGCTGTTTGTGGGAACTATTGGTTTTTCTCTATAATAAAGTCAGGTCTTGACCTGAGCTTGTAAAGAGCCATGAGATAAGGTAGATTATGATTTGGAGCTTTACAAATAAAATTGAATTGAAAAAAGGGGCCATCTGAGGCAGTTTGGGCTTTTTAGGTTCTCCATGCCCATGAACAATTTGTAGAGACTGTAGGCCAGAACCAGAACCAGAACACACTGGAGGGATTATATATCTCATCAGGTTTGGGATTACCATGGGATCTTCCAGGAGGAGCAGGAAGATGCTGCTGGAAAGAAGGATGTCTGGACTAGTTTGTTTAGACTGCTGCCACCATGACCCAAACCCTGATAAGTGATGGAAAGTGGATGGATGATTAAAATGTAACAATTTATTCTGTTTTTAGAGGAAGTGCGTTTCTATCTTAGACAAGCTGGGTCTTCTCCTTTATCCTGTAAAATACTGCAGCAAACCTGGTTTATAGAGCATCGGTCCTGCCCCACTCAGAAACTGTCTTCTGGCCTTTAGGTGGAGCGCGGCGGTTCAGCACGGACTCGGTTTCCAGACATTTACCGTGAGTATGAGTCCCTGCAGGTTCAGGTGAAACAGGCCGCTCAGGATTACATCATCAGTCCACAGGGTGGAGCCACACCTCTTGAGGTCAGAAACATTGAGGTAAGAACTTCCACTGTGTCTTCTGTGTTCTACTGTGTTCCACTGTGTCTTCTGTGTCTACTGTGTCTTCTGTGTCTACTGTGTCTTCTGTGTCTCCTGTGTCCTACTGTGTTCTCCTGTGTTCTACTGTGTCTTCTGTGTTCTACTGTGTCTTCTATGTTCTCCTGTGTCTACTGTGACTTCTGTGTCTTCTGTGTTCTACTGTGTCTTCTGTGTTCTCCTGTGTCTTCTGTGTCTTCTGTGTTCTACTGTGTCTTCTGTGTTCTCCTGTGTCTTCTGTGTCTTCTGTGTTCTACTGTGTTCTCCTGTGTCTACTGTGTCTCCTGTGTTCTATTGTGTCTTCTGTGTTCTACTGTGTTCTCCTGTGTCTACTGTGTCTCCTGTGTTCTACTGTGTCTCCTGTATTCTACTGTGTTCTTCTGTCTTCTGTGTTCTGCTGTGCTCTGCTGTGTCTCCTGTGTTCTACTGTGTTCTATTGTGTCTCCTGTGTTCTACTGTGTCTTCTGTGTTCTGCTGTGTCAACTGTGTTCTACTGTGTCTCCTGTGTTCTACTGTATCTTCTGTGTTCTACTTTGTTCTGCTGTCGACTGTGTTCTATTGTGTTCTACTGTCGACTGTGTTCTCCTGTGTCTTCTGTGTTCTACTGTGTTCTGCTGTCGACTGTGTTTTCTGTGTTCTACTGTGTCAACTGTGTTGAATTGTGTCTCCTGTGTTTTACTGTGTCTTCTGTGTTCTGCTGTGTTCTACTGTGTCTCCTGTATTCTACTGTGTTCTGCTGTGTGTTCTGTGTTCTGCTCTGTTCTACTGTGTCTCTTGTATTCTACTGTGTTCTTCTGTGTCTTCTGTGTTCTGCTGTGTTCTATTGTGTCTCCTGTATTCTACTGTGTTCTTCTGTGTCTTCTGTGTTCTGCTGTGTTCTACTGTGTCTCTTGTATTCTACTGTGTTCTTCTGTGTCTTCTGTGTTCTGCTGTGTTCTACTGTGTCTCTTGTATTCTACTGTGTTCTTCTGTGTCTTCTGTGTTCTGCTGTGTTCTATTGTGTCTCCTGTATTCTACTGTGTTCTACTGGGTCTTCTGTGTTCTTCTCTGTCTTCTGTGTTCTGCTGTGCTCTACTGTGTCTCATGTGTTCTACTGTGTTCTATTGTGTCTCCTGTGTTCTACTGTGTCTTCTGTGTTCTGCTGTGTCAACTGTGTTCTACTGTATCTCCTGTGTTCTACTGTTTTCTACTGTGTCTTCTGTGTTCTACTTTGTTCTGCTGTCGACTGTGTTCTATTGTGTTCTACTGTCGACTGTGTTCTATTGTGTTCTACTGTCGACTGTGTTCTACTGTGTCTTCTGTGTTCTACTTTGTTCTGCTGTCAACTGTGTTCTATTGTGTTCTACTGTGTCGACTGTGTTCTACTGTGTCTTCTGTGTTCTACTGTGTTCTGCTGTCGACTGTGTTCTACTGTGTTCTACTGTGTCGACTGTGTTCTACTGTGTTTTCTGTGTTCTACTGTGTTCTACTGTGTCTTCTGTGTACTGCTGTGTTCTACTGTGTCTCCAGTATTCTACTGTGTTCTGCTGTGTCTCCCCTGTTCTTCTGTATTCTTCTGTGTTCTGTGTTCTGTGTTCTGTGTTCTGCTGTGTTCTGCTGTGTTCTACTGTGTTCTGCTGTGTCTTCTGTGTTCTGCTGTGTCTTCTGTGTTCTTCTGTGTTCTGCTGTGTTCTGCTGTGTTCTACTGTGTTCTGCTGTGTCTTCTGTGTTCTTCTGTGTTCTGCTGTGTTCTGCTGTGTCTTCTGTGTTCTTCTGTGTTCTGCTGTGTCTTCTGTGTTCTGCTGTGTCTTCTGTGTCCTTCTGTATTCTTCTGTGTTCTGCTGTGTTCTACTGTGTTCTGCTGTGTTCTTCTGTGTTCTGCTGTGTCTTCTGTGTTCTGCTGTGTCTTCTGTGTTCTGCTGTGTCTTCTGTGTCCTTATGTATTCTTCTGTGTTCTGCTGTGTTCTGCTGTGTCTTCTATGTTCTTCTGTGTTCTGCTGTGTTCTGCCGTGTTCCGCTGTGCTCTACTGTGTCTCCTATGTTCTACTGAGTTCTGCTGTGTTCTTCTGTGTTCTTCTGTGTTCTTCTGTGTTCTGCTGTGTTCTACTGTGTCTCCTGTGTCTACTGTGTTCTACTCTGGAAGTAACAGACCCTCAGTTGCAGGGTGGATGTAGCAGGTCCATAACCAGGTCACTGTTCTGTGTGATTCAGGTCGCCAGGTCTCTAGGGATCCTGGATGAGGTGAACAGGATGAAGGTGGTTGCTGGAGCATCTCCTAGTTCCAGTCTGACAAATAAGAACATTCGATACATGGAGGTAAACAAGCTGTCAGTAAGGTCAGGTTCTTAGAACAGGGTCCTGTTTAAATGTGGTTCCAGTTTAGATCTTTTTGCAGGTTATATTTGGCTTCAGACTGGATCAGTTAGCATCTGGATTTAGGTTCAGTCTAGATCCAGTCTGGCACTAATTTCAAGCTGCATCTTGCCTCCAGTCTGGATCTGGAACCAGTTTGAATTTGTATCCAGGTCATATCTGGTTCCAGTATATTTACCTGCACCTTGCTTTCTTTGGATCTTAATGTGTTTGTTCATGCAGACATCAGATCCTGATTTCAGAGGCCTGAGGCCTAGACTACAAAGCAGGTTCAACAGATCCAGGATAACTTTTCATTATCAGGTTTAACTGAACCCAACATTGACCGTCCTGATAACCTGGACTACAAAGCTGGCTCAGTTAACTCTGGTTTACCTGTCCAAACAACATCATCAGAACCATGAATAAAGTATTAATATGATATGAGAAGAAACTGAACCTGCAGGTAAGTTTAGTTACAGCGACATCATAAAGTGATATTCAACAAGGTGAAATGTAAACAATATGGTCACATGACTAGAATAAAAAAAAAAAACAAAACAGTAGAAATAATTTACTGATTAAAGTCAGTAAGGATATAGGCCTACTGTAAATAAGAGCATTAATTAGGGGCCCAAGCAGTGAATACTGCTGTGAATTTCTAATCATTCCATCTTTAAACTGTAAAACATCACAGTAACTCACCTGTACGTCCTATAGAGCTGAAATCTTACATCCACTGAATGATGATGAAAGTTTGCTTCACTGTAAACGATGGTCAGTTTAGTTTTATAAAATGTGCACAATAGATAAACATCTATATCTCCACAGGTTTTCATTCAAATGCTGCCAAGATGTTCTGTAGCTATAATTTTTAGTGTATGCACAACATTTTCATTTTTAATCAGTGTTGGACTCAAAGTAACCAAAATATTTGGGGATTCTCCTAAAACCTCCAGAATGATGTGTGATTTTTTTTCAGGACTTTCACACCAACATTTTGACCACTTGAAATGTTTTCAAGTGAAACAGGAAAAAATACCCCAGTTTTGCACGTGTGATTTCATAGCCTCAACTTGTGTGAAGGCGTGTGCAGCACATGTTTACCCAGTGGCACAACCAGGAAGTCACCTTCTCATGGGATACCAAGGTCAGGACTTTGAAACCCCAGATGGCCTAAGTCCTGCTTCAACCAAAGTTCAATAGCAATTAATACATATGGTTATGAAGAGCTACTTAGACCCTGATAATCGCTGCTAGCAGATACATTTAGTATTAAGTTTCTTTCTGAGTGTTTTCTTCTTCTGTCTGATGATGATGATGATGTGAATGTGATGAAGATCAAACAGTTAAAGTGATGTCAGACTGTTGGTGGAGAGAAGTAGTTGATGTGTGATGAAGTCAGACTGAAATGTTCATTTCTAATGATGAAGTATTGATCAGAGTGTGGATCATTGATCTGATCAGAGACATCACAGGTTTAGTTTTTATTTCCAGTTCTGCTCACAGAGTCTCCTACTGTTATTCTGAGCTGCAGTGATGAAGAGGAGTCACAGCTTCATCACTGTCAGGATCCTGTGGATGAAAGAATCTGTGTCCAGTTCAGATGAAGCTCTAATAGTTCTGATGGAGTTATTTAGTGATAAACTCTCCTCTGTTTGTTAGAAGCTGTTTTAAAACCAGAGTGGACACATGGAAAGACTCCAACAGCAGAACATCCACTGATCCATACAAACATCTACTGATCTTTATTATTAGACTTTGTTCTCCACTCTTTTGTCCCTGACAGGATCCTGTAGACATGATGACTGAGGTTTTCCAGGTATCTGATTCATCAGTAGTTTTGATCTGATCCAGAGCAGGTTGGGAGTTCAGCATCTGTTACCATGGTGATTTACCTCAGTAACAAGTGAACCACCATGGTAACACTGAAAACCAGAGTTAAGCCTGAAGTTACCTTGATGACCTCAGATCCTGGTTCAGGACAGACCTCTGATGTTACCTATTGTTATCTGTTGGAAACCACGACTCTGTAACAGGTAAACCTGATCAGGTTCAGTCTGATTTCATCAGAAAATAAATTTTCCCAGAATTCCAAGATGCTGCCGCCGTCAAAGAGATTCAAAATGGAGAACAGCGTTCCAGTTCACCAGAACGGCATTGAGACGAACAGAACAGGTACAGTTACTGCAGCTGTACTAAAGTAGTACTGCGCTCTACTACATTAGTACTACAGTATTACTACACCTGTGTTACTCCACTGTAACTGGACTGATTTCACATTTCTTTGTCTTTGCACTTTTTAAGGCGGGACAACAGTGACCCCTGTGACCTCTGTGACTCCTGTGATCCCTGTGACCTCTGTGACCTCTGTGACCTCCCCTCTGAAGTCCTGCTCAGTCTCTGTGTCTCCTCTCATGATTCCAGATGGATCCAAACTACTGACCACCACCGCTGACTCCACCCCCAGGTGAGCTGATCCTGCTCCCATCCTCCTAGTGTACAGGTAGAACAGGTGATCATATGAAGATGTGGTGTAAAGCTCAGAAGCTGGTGGTGCTCTGTCTCACCAACCTAAAGGTTTTGCTGCCTGGTGTATCGGTGTTACACCTCGACCAAGTGTGCTGAGCTCATCTGGTATTTCGAGGTATGAATGTGTTTCTCTGATCCCTCAGCTCCTCTGACTCCACCTCTGCAAATACAATCTCCATCAAGGCTCCGCTACCTGCAACACCTATGGAGATCACCCCAGGTGGAGATCAGGGGGAGGGGCCTCTGCAGACTGACGTCCAGGTGGACCCTCTGCCAGCAGGCCAGCACCAGGCCCTGAGCACCACTGACATTGCAGCCCAGATGAAGGAGCTGGAGAGAGATCTGGGTTCAAGTCCCAGGACTACTGCAGATACAAAGACACTTGAGTTTGGCTCCACCCAGACACCCGGATCCACCACGATCCAGACACTTGAGTCCAGCACAGACCAGACTCTGGCATCCTCTCAGCCTCAGCAGAGAGACTCATCCCAGTCTGACTCCAGCACCACGGATGGCTGCGAGGCCAAAGAGCTGCAAGAGGGACAGGAGATCTACATCCAGACTGAGGGGCTGACAGTCCAGCTGGCAGAGCCTGGATCGGAGCGCATTGTCATTGTCAACGGACCAGATGGGACCACTATGCATATCCAGACTCCAGAGGGGGTCCCCCTGGAGGCAGTCCAGGCCTTGCTGGGCATTGAGGCATCAGACAGTGCCAAAGCTCCTCAATAAACTGCTCTGAACTGAGTAGAACCAGAAACTGACCTGAGCCACCCCACACTGACAGTGAGTCTGGACTTTAAGGTGGTATTTATTAGGTGGTATGACCCCTCGGGTGATGTCAATGGACAATACCTGAAGCTGAGAGCCCACACAGGTGAACATCATTAAAGAGTTGACCATCACCTAGGTCCATGAAACACCTAAAAGACAAGTCAACAAACACCTGTCTGTCTCTGTCCTGCTGGGGCGGAGCATTAACACACTTGTCAGTCTGACCATCAAACTCACCAACTCATGTTCAGCATCTAATGCAGTTTCTTGCAGCACCCCCTTAGGACAAAGTTAGCATTACAACTGTGGGTGTAGTGAACAGAGCAGCCTGTAGGGGGCACTGACAGATCTTCAAACTGCTAGTTTGTGGTTTCAGGTGTCACTGTTGGCTCCGCCTCGACCTGAGCTTGTCGGATGTTGTCAATGTGACATTAGACTGAACTTCCTGTTTCGCAACAAATTGAAGATCTTCCAACAAACACCTAGAGTTTTTTTTTTTTTTTCAAAATGTCAAAACATCTGTTCAGAAACCAGAAGGCTGCGTCTGGAGTCAACGTCCAGGCTCCTCATCAATTACCAAATTTTCTCAATTAATTTTTATTGTTTTCATTTTGTCGTGCTCATACTTAATATTTGAACACTGTTACCCTGAGAGAAATGATGAACCTGTTTACATGAAACTGAAAAGGTAACAACACAAATCTAACCCTGATCAGTAAATCCTGACCTCAGGTTAAATATGAGCAGCATCACTTATTGGGATGATGAGATAATCAGATTGTGACTGATATAATACAAACTACATAGTGTCCCCTTCTGGGCTGCTGAACTTATTGTCTCAGTTCATCTTGATGTTTGATTGGTTCATTCAGTTCTCACCTTTAATGATGTCATGGGTGGCTTGACAGGAGGTACCAGATCTTCCTGCTGGTTTTTAAGGAATCTGGAGGGATTGTAAATTTGTAAACTTTTTTTTTCTCCAGTGTTTCCATATTTGGACTTGTTCGTTTAAAAAAAACGATTAGTTGGCTGTTTATATGTAGATAAATATGAAAACAAAGTTTAAAAAAGGTTGCACTATTTTATTACTTTTTATAAAACTTCACAGCAAAACATTTTCCAAAGGTGAACTCAATGTTTGTAGTCGTTTGGAGAGTCGACGTGAGGATGGAAGTTTATTGATTTGTCATGTTGACCGTTCAAGTGCTGAATGCATTTAACACAGTTCATGTTCCTCCAATAAACCGATGTGACAAACTCAAACCACGATCTCAGTTTAATGATTTCACATGATGGAAGTTTGAGGTAAATTTACCCAGAATGAAACATCTTCCATGTCAGCAGTTCAGTTATTACACAGGTCATGGTGGGAACTTGTTTCATGAACTACACTGATGTTACTCCGCATGACTTGAGGATCATTTTAGTGATTCCTCTTAATTCCTCTGGGTCACTTCACAGTAGCTTTTGTTAATTGTTGTTAAATCCTCACAGCGACACATCGGGGTCATTGGATAGTTTCTAAATTACCAGATACTTTGTGCTTCAGTAAAACTTCAGATGTCAGAAACAAAACGAAAAATAGTTTTACTGTTTCAGTAACAAATGAAATATTTATTTAATGTCAGCACTTGATAAATAGACATTTATCAACATTGAAAGTTAATTTGAGCTACTCTGACAGAAAAGATAAGAGTAAAGGGAGAAGCTCTGCTTGTATGTCTAGTGGACATCAAACAGTTAACGTTTAGGTTGCAGGTGACTGGTTTCACCTGTTCACCTGTTTCTGTCTCTATATCTGGTCTTGCACCAGAAATGTAAATCAGACAGCTAAGCTAGCGCTTTACCCCTGAGCTGAATTTTTGAGCTAAGCCAGGCAACACCTGGATTCTCAGAGATGAGCCTGACATTGACCACATGACCCTGGGGGACAGATGACATCACAGTGGGCGGTGTCCAGTCTCCAGCAGCACAGATTCCAGGGTCAATCTGATCTTGGGGGGGATACAGGGCTGGTGCAGCCAACAGGACAGGTAGACCATGCAGAGGTCAGAAGTGGCAGTGTGGGCGAGTTCCTGCAGGATTGTCTGCTTCAGCTTCAGCTCCTGACTGAAGGCTTCCCATAGGACACCAGACGTCGACTCTGGAAGAAGAAAAAACGTCATTGCCACATCAGACAAAACATCTTTTCACCAAAAACAATTGAACTCATCTTCAATGGAAACTGCTTGTTTTTCTACAGATAATAATTTTCAGCCCTGTTAGGCTGAAACAGAGCTGATGAATATCTCAGACTGTGAACAGGTGGGACATACTGACATTCTACAGTTAGGTCTGCTGACATCATTTAGGTCAATGTGATGTCATTGCTCAGATGAGTAGAAGTGGACTCACCAAAGTGTTTGGTGTACCAGGTGTGAAACAGAGGAAACTTTCTCCCTTTGGGCCCAAACTGAAATTCCTCCAGATCGTGAATGCCACGCTGTGATGTCATTAAATGCTCCATCTTTGTCACCAAGATGACCTACCAGGAAGAACACAACACACCTCAGAAGAAGAAATTAAACAAATAAGCTCTAATTTGTCCTGATTGAACAGTTTGTGTAGAATATCAGGATCAGCTGACGGGACATCAGAGCAGGAAGCATCAGGTTTTCAGGCAGTCTGTCCTATTCTCGTCAACGTCATATCTCTGTAACACCTTCAGGGATTTTTTTCAAATTTGGCACAAACTTCCACTTGGACTCAAGAATGGATTGATTACATTTTGATGGTCAAAGGTCACTGTGATCTCACAAAACACGTTTTTGGTCATTACTCATGAATTCATACACCTATTATGACGCAATTTAACTCACGTCTATAAGGATAAAATAAAGTGATGACATTTTATATCCAAATGGTCAAAGGTCAACTTCACTGTGACATCATCACTGTAACTCAAGAAGGAGAAATTCAATTCAATTCAATTCAATTTTATTTGTATAGCGCCAAATCATAATATACATTATCTCAAGGCACTTTACAGGGTCAGGTCAAGACCTTACTTTGTTACAGAATAAACCCAACAGTTCCCACAAAGAGCAAGCGCTTGGCGACAGGGGGGAGGAAAAACTCCCTTTTAACAGGAACAAACCTCCAACAGAACCGGGCTCAGGGTGGGCGGCCGTCTGCCTCGACCGGTTGGGTTTAGGAGAAGATAGAAAGAGGGGGAGGGGGAGGAGAGGGGAGAGAAGAGAGAGAGAGAGAGACCAGGAACAGCTGTGTTTGTTTTGTGACCAAATTTCCTGCAACTTGACTGGTTGGTGGAAGAAACAACCACAAAGTGGTGATTCAGGTCTGTGACATGAGATTAAAAAAATTAATGAAACACCTGAAAGAGTTCAGGTTGTTCTGAAACATGTGGCTGGATGTCTAGATTTTCATTTTGGTGGCCTTCTTAAACAGGCTAGAAGTAACCCCCACACACATGTGAGTTAAGTGGTGTGTACAGCTGTCTGCTCCAACTCAGCATTTACCAAAGCACCAGCCAAGTGTTTTTTTTCCTGAAGCTTCCTCCTCAATTCAATAAATGTAAATGAGTTCAAGTGTCACCATTTTGTCAACGACATCCTGAAGTTTGCAGCATTCGTTCTGCAGCTCTGCAGCTCCACCTTTTGGAGCTGATGTAGCTGGGGAAGGTGTTGAAGACTCGACCACCAGCTGCAGCTGATTGCTCTGAGAACTGAAGGAGAGAAAAGTGTCAGTCACACACAAATGACAATTATAAAAAGTAATGTGATTCACAGACAGGAGGTGCTACAGGTGAAGCTCCTGAACTGGTAAACATCAAACTTCAAATCACTGTCAGTGAGTTTCAGTGACTGAAATAATTTCCTCTGTTCAAAGTCTGATTCAGGAAATGTGATTTGTCATGTGAAACTTTCAGATGTGACGTGTTTCAGAGACATTTTTGTATCAACACAACAGTCTGAACCGATTCAGAAGTAAGTTAACCCTCCTGCAGGGGTATAGGTGTATTGTGGGTAATGTGGGCACCAGGTTTTGACAAGGATAAAGAATGTGTGGAATAAAAATATCTGTGTTTCTGCTGCATTGACAGTGTTACGGGAGGGAAATTATTAATCTGAAGAGACTGTTGTAAATTGATTGTGATGAATCTGTAAATTAATGATCACCTGTCAGTGATTTGTTGTCTGATTTGATGATGCTGACACACTGAATCCTTCATCACTACGAACATTAACTCACAGTCTCATATTAACGATGTTTGCTGCAACGTTGAATCCGTCCTCGTTGAGCTTTTCCCACCGCAGCATCAGGTTGTGCCAGTCAGCCGCATTATCTTTGATCTTTCGGGCACTTCCTGTGACAGCAGAGCACTTCCTGTTTGCTGAGGTAACTGTGATGTCACCTGACTCACCTGAGAACACAGTTTACCTGGTTTTATCATTGAACACAACAACAAAACATTTCGTGTAGCCATACATTTACATATTATTGTTTTTGTAGTTTTCTCATAACAACAAAGAGAAAAATTAGTTCATATGTTTAATTCATCGTATTATTATTATCATTATCATTATGACAAGTGTTTTTATTTAGAGAATTTAGACTGATGTACTCTGCATGTAGAGCAGATGGATTAGAACATAAACATCTGTGAAACCAAGAACAAGTAAACATCAAACTTTAAACCAAGAGCAGTTTGAGGGTAAAACTATTTAATAATATATAAATAAACAAATCTGTCCAGAATATGACTAAACTAACAATGTCAAACTGAAACTGCACAATAATAATAGTCTGATTTAATAATCTGATTTCGTTTTAAGACCACTACAGGTCAAGCTTCAGGAGGGCTTTGGCTGACTGGAGTCTTGAGTTCTTCATTCAAAGGAAATCTGTATCTGTGATGAACTTGAGTTTCTATCTCAGTGAACTGAGCTTCATATATCGATCTTCTGATGGTCCACTCTTTGGTCTGCTCGATCGTGGTTTGGATACAACTGATATAGTTTCTGCAAAGCAGTTTAGAGCTCCATGCCCTACCCTGTTAGAAACCTTTAGTCCAGCCCTGGTCTAACTCTGAGAAAAACCCTCTTTACTCAGAATAACTGTTTGACTCCTCACACAACTTGAGAAAATCTAAGCTCTGTACAAAGGTTGATTAAATCTGATCATTGATCCACATACAGAACATGATACCTACACGCATTTTAAATGTTTCTGAAACTTTCGGGTTATTTCCAGGTTTGTGTGAAAATATTAGAGATTTTCTCAGACATTTGGACCCTCTGTGTACACACATCTATATGTATGTATGTACACACATGTACACACATACATATAGATGTGCGCCCTTCATCAGTACCATCTTCTGTTTACTGAAGTGTTTCTGGAGTTTTGACCTCTGGACTTTTTCACTTTCTCCACCTACTTCCTTTGTTTCATGAAGCTCCTCAGCTGGAAGCATCAATCAGTTTAATTATTACTTGTTATATTTTATTGTCACACCTCAAATGTTCACTTCTCTGAGAAACAAAGCAGCGAACTGATTTCGGCTTCAGATTGGTCAAAATATCGATCCATTAACCCGCTACAGAAATCGATGATCGATCATGTGATCAGCAGATGTTCACTCACCATCCATTTGAACAACAAATCTCTCCCATGGATGTATCACAACAACAGGATGCCGGATCTCACACCCGTTCAGTCCAACACGCCTGTCGCACACGCCGAAAAGGTTCTGGTTTACGGGTTACTTCCATACACTGTATATGAACAGGTTACTTCCGTGTTATGCAGCCCATAGAGACTGCGCAGTAGCGTCACTCCCATCATGCCTTGCAATGAGAACGCGAGAACAACGGCCTCGATCCGGCTCTGCTGACTTTATGGATGTGTTTTTATATTATTTATATTTTACATACAGTCTATGGTAATAAGACTTCTGCAGCACAACCACACCACAGAGGAATGTCTTTTACTGAAATATGAAGTTTAATATTATTAACCTTGCTGACATTCCAGTTCGTGCTTTATCCCAACAACATGTGGTCTCTTTACCCTGGGCTGTTTTCCATGGGAGTAAATTTGTTTCTAATATTTATTAGGAAAAGGTTTGGATGTTGCCGCACAGATTTCTGATTAATAACAAAATAAAAGAGGTTTCCTTTAAACTATCACACAGATTTTAGCCTAAGAGTCAGTATCTGACACGATTTGTTAAATCAATGAGTCCTATTTGTCGTTTTTGCAAAACTCAAACCCTGACTATTACACATTTATTTTGGGACTGCACCCTTTCCAGAAATCTTTGGAGGGAACTGGATGCTTTCATTATGTCCAAAATTTGTAATAATTGATGATAATAATATGTAATAATTTGATAATAGAAATTGAAAAATATATGTCCACCATTTCTAACAGTACAGATAGAAAAGTAATTAAGTTGTATAATGCCTGCCTACGTTATAATATTTTTGTTTAACATAATACTTTTCTTTTACTTATGGTTGTTAAAACGTAGATTTGTTTATACATGTGTTTGTTCTTATAATTGTTTATAGATCTGTTTGTTCTAATGAAATACTTTCAAACAAAAAAAGACTTCTACAGGACTCGCTCGGGGCTTAAAACTATGGATTTATACAAATGGCAACAGCAACAAACATTGAAGACAATGTTCTAAAAAGTAAGGAGGTATTAAACCCCACACTCGATATTGTAGTTATTTCACATGTAAAGAGTTCATTTATTTGTGATGTTAGAGGGAAAACGAGTCATCATTCAGTTTGAAGCTTTAGAGCCTAAAGTCACATCGGATTCAACATAAAAAAAATCATAACATGGCAATAATATTAAGTTCGAATTGTCTTTTAGGCATTTTTAAGATATGGATGCTACATGTGACAGATAACTACAACGCGTCAGACAAAGTTATTACGACAGCTTTACTTTCTGTCATTGAAAAGCATATTTATATGGCATGTTGTCTTCTTTTTTATATAAAAAACGTGCAGTGCTATAGTTATGGTTATATTTTTTTTGTCTATTTTTGACTCTTTTCCATAGCTATATGCTACAGTCAGGACTGGAATTATGTATTATAAGGTCTTATTCATGGTTGAGCCCGAGAACTTTCAACTATTACAGGCTGAACCTCCAGTGTCACACGCCTTTCTCCTAAAGTGACATGTTCTGTCACTCCACTCTCTGCCTGACAGGAGAAAACATTTATTTATAGTGCAGTAAATCAAATACCTGGTGATTATTTGACCGTGTTGATTTATTTCATCGTCTTATCACTATGATCCACCAAAACTTTTCAGTTTTACTTGTATTTAAATATTTATTTATTTATTAAGTCACTGTTAAACACTAAATTGTATTTAATATTGTATTAAAAAAAAATTTCAAGTGAAGCTGTTTTATTTGTGACTACTTTCTGTCAAACTGAGCCACATATAGTTTGTAAGAGCCAAACTAAGGACCCTGCTCTTTAACATGTAAACCACTGTGGACTGAAGGACACAAACTGTGATGTGGGTTCATCACAGAGCATTTTCCACTTTCAATCTAAAAAGGAAATTAAACTCCTTGAGATTCATTTACATGATGTGAGTTAAATTCAATCTTTTTAAGGTAATAAATAATCATCCTTATTGGATGATACATCATCATCATTAGACTTTAATATTCAGACTCTCTCAGGCTGCACGGTGTGACTCTGTTATGAAACAGT
This sequence comes from Trachinotus anak, assembly GCF_046630095.1. Lineage (NCBI taxonomy): Eukaryota > Metazoa > Chordata > Actinopteri > Carangiformes > Carangidae > Trachinotus > Trachinotus anak. Next base: position 17,627,045 of record NW_027273866.1, read on the forward strand.
TCAACACTTTTACAATATTTCCTCAACACTGCAGATGTTCACAAACGTAGGTGTCACAGAACCCAGGTGAAAATACCTTGAACTACATTAATGTCACAGATATTTGATCTGAAAAAAAAAATCATAACCAGGCAAAAATATTACGTTTAAATTGTCTTTTAGGCAATTTTAAGATATTGATGCTGCATGTGACAGAAAACTACAACTCATCATATAAAGTTATTACGTTTACTTTCTGTCATTGAGCAGCAGATTTATACGACATGTCTTCTTTAAAGAACTGCAGGGCTGTAGTGAAGCTTTATGTCCCGTCACTGCTCTTTCTATGTTTCACTGTTCTGTTTCACAGATATTTGATTTGAAAATGAAAAATATATCAAAATATTTTTTTATAAAGATGTAATTTAAATGAAGAATGCCTCTGAACATTTACTGTACACTGAGCTCACACTGAGGGAGTCAGAGGCGGTGATGAGGACGGTTCCTCCCTCAGGGACAGAGAGGGGCCGCGGGCTGCAGCGGCTCAGGCCCCCGCTGCTGACCCGGAGGACGCTGCGTCCAGGCCGGACTCAGTTCTAGTTGAACCCGCTGACACAGTGAAGGTCGCTCATCTATAAATACTGAGGCGGTGGTTGTTGATGACAGGTGGTGACCTGCAGTCAGGAGGAGACTCTGCTGCTCACACATCACACAAACTATCACAGAAGCTCAGGGACTGAAATTAAAACACCTGAAGAAACTGACGGAGGAAGAACAATCATGGCGGCGTCTGAATCCAGTGATGAGAATATATCGATTCATAACAACATTCCTGAAAAAAAGTGTAAGAAGTGACGAATAAATGCGACAATAAATCACAAATCAATGAGCCTTGGTTTGTGTAGAAGAAAACTCGCCTTTGTTGTTTATTCACTTTTCATTAACTTGTTCTCGTCCTGACGACGCTAGCAGTAACCTAGCAACCATGCTCGTTCCCGAGACACAGCGGGACCGCGGATAGAGTGCACGTACACAGTGGTGACGTCACTCAGAGAAAAGCTTTGAAAAACTTTTACACAGATTAAAACCCCATGGCTTAAAAATGTAGAAGAGAAAGACTGATATTGGGCTGTGTGCACAGCTGGAGGAGTCCTGTTAACAGTTTTACAGGCCTCTCTTTTACTGTTGCGCTCTATGGGAAAAATGCTTTTTGGGCCGCTGGGGGGTTTTTCACTGCAATACCACGAGTGGCCCCTGGAAACAGCTGCTGCGAGGCTGCGAGGCTGAGCGGTGTCCAGGTCTTATAATACATCCATGTATAATACATCCATGCCTCACACTTCCTGGTCTTTCTTCTTCTGTGGTGTTTCTCTGCTATGCAGTGCGTTGGCGCCTCCTATTGATCCATCCTTTCTTCTTCTCCTCTGTTTTACGGCAGCACAGTCCTCCTGGAGTTGTGCTTTAGTTTTCAGTTGTGGTTTATGTTTTGTTCCAGGAAACAGACCAAAGAGGAAATGATCGATCAAGAATCGGCAGCTGTATCATCATGAACCCTGAGCTCAGCAGAAACGGGCAGAGTGAGACCTCATGTTGCTCATTCTCTCTCTCCTTACTGACGCAGCAGGAAGTGCAGCGTCCCGGACGGTCCGTGTTCCTCTGTACGGTCAGACCTCAACTTTTTATCACAATCAATATCAATATCAGTTGTTATCGGAACTCGATAGAACAGCTGATCAGACGTCGGTGTTCACGTGTCAGTGAGGTGTAAGGTCATAATCATTTCATTTAGTCATTTAGCAGACGCTTTTATCCAAAGCGACTTACAGAAAGCATAATAATAATGACGTCAGTGCTGCAGCTTCCCGCCGAGCTGTGGCTGCAGGTGTTCAGTTTCTTGTCGTGGAGAGACAAACTGAGTGTGCGCTGCACCTGTTCACACTTTAGACACCTGTTGGATAAGTCCAGCTCCCTGTGGCGGGGCTTCAGCCTGCTGCTGAGAGACTTCTCCAGGTACAACCGCCCATTCTGGCGCAGCCTGGCTCAGAGGCACGTTGGCAGTGTGTCGGTGCGTTCAGGGAAGAGGAAACACCTGAGGCAGCTGTCCACCTGGCTTCCTGCCCTCCTTGCACTGCGATTGGATGACTGGACAGAAGGGGGCATCAACGAACTGAAACTGTTCCACCGACTGCAGCATCTGTCCATTACTTCCTGTTCCACGCCACTTAAGAACCTTGAGTTCCTTTTTCCTCTGAGTCATCAGCTGACAAAGCTCAGTCTCTGTAATGTAAAGCTCACCTGTCCATCCTCTCACCTGTTAGCCGCCATCAGTCAGCTGACTCGTCTCAGCTCACTGGTGCTGCATCACGATGGCAGTCTGAGAGTCCCAACACTCAGCGGAATCCTGACACACCTGACCGAGCTCAAACAACTGTCCTGGACCATGATCACCTACAGGACCCTATCGCATGACTTCTTCAGCCCCACCCGCCTCTCAGGTAAACACACACTGATGACCCTGATTGGTTCTGAAGGAGCTGTAATGTAACTCCCGTAGGTTCGTCCAAGTGTTATACTGAGATTTCAGGTGAAGCAGATTTCTGAAGGAGAGGGCTGGAGACAGGTCAGAGGGCTGCGGTACACTAACACATGTGACCACCGGTGTATACACAGGTGTGTTATGCTTGCTTTTCAGCAGGTGGCAACGCGCTGCAGCTGTCTGACCTTCAGCTGTTGAACTATGATGCTGTGGTGACGCAGGAAGTTCTGCAGCCTTTGTCCCGCCTCCACAGTCTATCAATATTTCACCTGTACTCTGTACCTGGGCCCACCTGTCACCTGCAAACATGGTTGACATCACTGCCTCAGCTCTGCAACCTAAGTGTGCATGGTGAGTTTGAGCATCTACTGTTAACGTTATCCTACTGTGTTGTTAAAGGGATGGTCCGCTGACCTGTTTCTCAACTTTAACCTTCAAAGCTTCAGAAAATGTTTAACTCAACTTTGTTTAAACCTTCACTGACACTTCACCTGTTTCTCGTTTGCATGCCAACTGAAACACATTCAAATAGAAACTTTAACTTCTTTCAATATCCTCACTATTTCAAGTGTTTCACCAGTAAATCTTGAGCTGAATATGTTGAGTTTAGAACACAATACATGGCCTTCACTTTTATTTTTATTTTTCTTAAATGCCCAGTCTGTAACTTTTGCCGCTAGGTAACTCTCATTAAACACAATAACAAAGGACAGCACTGGGTAATGTCATGAAATATCGTGGGATCATGGGAGTTGTTGTATTCTCCTGGTTTGGATTTCTTCAGTGTCAGTGGGTCAGGAAGTTTTTACCTGGAGCTGAACTATCTACAGAGGTCTCCTCCTCTCCTCAATAAACAGACCTGGTGATTATAAATGTTAAAAGCACAGAAAGCAGGTTCACGTTTAAAGTCAGTGTTTACGGCGAACACAGGACATCAGGGAAGGGTTGGGAATTTATACTGCTAATCTAACTAACTAACTGATAATATATGAACTAGACATTAAGGAGGTTTTTTCCAGCAGCTGAATTATCAGCAGCGGTTCCTCCTCTCTGTAACAAACGCACCAGGGGGTTAAAAGAAACAAGAATAAAACAGTTTAACTTTAGAAATCAGTGATATGTTGACGCTCTTTGGTGGACACAGGACATCTCAGAGTTGAGGCATGGACATCCATGAGTGATGGGACCTGAGCAGCCTTTTGCCTGTTTCCTCTGATATTATAAATCTAGACGTTCAATGATTAAAATCCTTCATCTGGTTAAAATATTGAGCTGACAACGACCAAGGTGTAAACGATGTATCTTCAAAATTTTGAGCTTCTGACAGCAACCACAACACTTAAAAAAAAATCTTTATAAAAAAATATTAAGAGCAACCACATCTTTGACAGGTGACCAAATGAAACGGAGCATTACCATGATCAAAATCACTATTTCTCTGGTTTGAGGTTTGCTATAAAAATTTGGATTAATGTAAAAACATGACTCAAAAAATATATAACATAGGTCTAAGTCATTTTTAGACTTCTGAGACTTTAATGACGTATCCGATGGTCAAACAGCTTTGATGCAGTGATGTCATGATGACCTTACTCTGTCTGTCCAATAGGAGGCCATCCTCTGGCAGTGTACGCAGACTTTCTGCCATCCTCCCTCCTCAGTCTGACTCTCTGTGTGGATCTGCAGCCTGAGGACCTACAGGTGGTTTCAGTCAGAGCTCCTCACCTGGAACAACTGCACCTGGAGCCCTGGAGCTCCTCCTCCAACCTGGTCAGACTCCTCCCACAGCTGTTCCCTCACCTGAGGACTCTCCGGATCAGGTGAGTCACTAACTCCTGATGACCTTTAACCTGGAAAACTAAGAATGACCTGCTGGTTTCCACAGTGACGTTCTGGTTGCTTTGTTTCAGACATCACCATGTTTCAGACAGCGACTTCCTACAGCTGCAGCAGCTGCAGCGTCTCAACACACTAGAGGTTCTGGATTCGTACTACAGACCAGACCCAACAGACCCAAGCTGGGTTGTCTACGAGCCAAGTCCTCGTCTGCAGCAGCTGATCTCAGACCTGCAGAAACTGACCAATCACAGAGTTCGAATCATCACCCGCTCAAACAGAGACCCACTCAACTGCCACTGTGTCTGAGTACTCAGAGACAGTTTTACTGCTCCTGGGCAGAAAACCTTGTGTGACATCACTAGTGGAGGCGGGGCTAGTTTTCAGTAAAACAACAAATCCAAAGTATTTCTTTGTTTTTACAGGTTGCTGGTGTGAACTGATTTAATATTCAAATTTTATTATTTTGCAAAATGTGCCTTTTCAGAAGAAATGTGTGTGATTACTGCCAGCTACCATCACAGCTGCATTATGGGTAAAGGTGAATGTTGATTTGCTTAGTGTCTTAAGCTGCTCCAGCAGTGTCTTTACCTTCTCCATCAGTGTCATTCAACTGAAATCAATTTCAATTCAATTATATTTGTATAGGGCCAAATCATAATCTACATTATCTCAAGGTCGAGACCTGAGTTTATTATAGAGAAAAACCAACAGTTCCCACAAAGAGCAGCTCCTGGAGACAGTGGGGAGGGAAAACTCTTTTTTAACAGGATGAAGCCTCCAACAGAACTGGGGGGTGGAGGGGCTGCTTTGACCAGTTGGGTTTAGAGGAGAAAGAGGGGTTGGGGGGAGGAGAGAGAGAGAGAGACAGAGAGCTTAATGCATCATGGGAATCCCCCAGCAGTCTAGCTCTATAGCAGCATAACTAAGGGATGGTTCAGGACTCACCTGAGCCAGCCCTAACTATAAGCTTTATCAAAGAGGACAGTTTTAAGCCTGATCTTAAATGTAGAGAGGCTCTGATCCTGTACTCAGGCTGGGAGCTGGTTCCACAGGAGAGGAGCCTAAATAATGTAGCCTAAATAAACCACTTTTTTGAACAAAAATCAAAAGGTATTTGTGTGTTGAGGATGATCTGTATTGCTTTACCTTTTTCCTCTCCAATAATTCTTTGTTTTGACAATCCCAAAAAACATGATAGTGGTTCACTGTTTGGCAACCACATTTCCTCCAACATTATTTTATTACATTAGATTACCATTATCATAGTATGCCTTCATACAGGGACTGATGAAAAATCTAGCAACATTTTTCCAGCAGAATTCTTTCCATGCATGAGATTTTGTGCATTTCCACTGAGATTCACAAATGTGTTGCCATTCTTCATCTGTTATTAACAGGTCTCCTTCTTTCTCCCATCTGTTCTTTATAAGTAGAATAAGCAGAATTATAAGAATAATTGGACTAGGGGTTTGCTGGCATCCCTGTTGTTTTTCTTTTTGATGTTTTGGTTGTAAAAATTTCTTAATTGGAGATATTGATAAAAATGGGTTAAATAAAAATGTTCTCTTACAGTTTGGAAACGCATAATTTCATCTTCTTTAATAATGTTATATAAGGATGTTATACCTTTTTTTTTATCCAATCTATAAATCTATTTTCTATTATCTTATTTGGTGTAAAATCCAAATCATATGCACACCAACAGAATTGTAATGTTCTTCCACATGTTTTTTTATTACTTCTCTCTAGACCCTTGGTACTGATTTCACCCATGGGTTTTCCGTTCTATCTATATGTCTTTTATATTGTCTTTAGTTTTTATCTCAAATTACAGCCTTTATATGTACATCAGACATTGTACTACATTCTATGTCCTTCCATTATGCCTTGTAGGGTGGGTTTACATCAGAATAATAATGCTCTGATCTGTGCTGAAACATGATAATTTTTAGAGACGGTAAGCCCCATCTTCCTTTTTCTTTCGACAGCTGTAATGTTTTATATTGTACTCCAGGTCTTCTTCCCTGCCATATAAACCTAGATATCATTTTGTCCCATTGTGTGAAATAATTTGGAGTAATTGTAATTGGAAGGGTTTGGAAGAGTTTGGAAGAGATATAACGAGATTTCACGTTGCTAGATCTCCTTTAGTTTTACAGTACAAAGGGTTGTAGTTTCTCCCAAATATCAGTAATAATCAGTAAATATCCATATCAGTGGGTTTGCATTCTTGAGTTTTTCAGAAAGACCTAAATTGTATGCAAGTTTCCATTTTATCTATATTCAGTGTGTATCCTAATAGTAGGATGATTTCTTTTAGGAAATTCATCACTTATGAGATTTTTTTTTTAACACAGGAGGACATCATCCACGTAACATGCTATTTTGTATTCTACTCCATTAATTTTAATACCTTTAATTTGTTATTCTGTTTAATATATTGTGCTGGTGGCTCTATGAATAGTGCAAATATAAATGGAGACCAAGTGTGTCTCGCCTCACAACCCTTTCTAACGTGAAGTATTTAGATAGATGGCCATTGATTCTTGCAGTGGGGCTGTCATAGATAGCCTTGATACTGTTTATCACCATTTCTTGAAAACCAAATTTACTAAGAGCTTTGTAGAGATATTGCCAATTGACAGAACCAAAAGCTTTTTCAGCATCTAAACTTAGTGTTATTGCCTTTTCCTTATGTTGTTATATATGGTTCATAATATGTAGGGTGCATCTTATAGTATCTTGTGTTTATGCATATGAATAAATCCTGTGTGGTCATTGTGAATTAAACCAGGAAAATTTGTTTCCATCCTCTTGGCCATCATACTGTAGATGTGTATATGTGATAATCAACATTAAGGATTGAGATCAGCTCATATGACCCACATTCAGTCTTGTCTTTTCCCTCCTTAGGTATATGAGATATAATAGCCTCTTTCCAAGTTGGAGGGGTCTCTGCTTCCCTTAGTGGCCAATTGCATGTGGTTAGTAACATTGGTTTGAGTTCACTTCTAAATGCTGTCTACCACTCAGGTATGAAACCATCACTTCCCGGTGACTTGTTATTTTCTTAATCTGGTAATTGTCTCATTTAGCTCTTTTTCAGTTATTTCTGCATTTAGTGCCTTGCTCTGATCTCCAGTCATAATTGGTAGCTCTGGGGTCTTGAAAAGAGAGTAAATCTAGTCTCCTTCATCTTGTGTTGTTCTCAAATATAATTGACTGGTCCAACAAAAATTGGCCACACTTCCTACAGATATCTTTTGAGGATTTATTTCTTGCTCTCTTATCAACAACATCAGAAGACACTGTGAAAACTACAAAAAATAAAACATATAAGTTGAAAACACAAATATGTTTCTCTATTGTTTTAAAGTGTCTTTGTGTCTGTGTAAGCAGATTTAAACATGGTAAGCTAATGTCCATCAATAATCAGGCTCAACCAGGGGTGGGGCCAATAGGTTTGTTGGGGGTGGCATGAGCCACCCCTAGAATCTCATTGGCTACCCCAAGTGCCACCCCATCAGAGTTGGAATGTGATAGGTCGTTGGGATTATCCATATTGATGTGTACAAGTATTTCTTTTAAAACCAAAACTATTATATTACAGTGCTTAAATATTGGCCAAATTATTTATATTGAATTTTGTGCATGACAGCTGCATTCATTCCTCTAATTGTTGTGGTTGTGAATCATTTGACGTAAAACTCAGACAAAACTACTGAGAACTCAATACACTGTCCACATAAAGACATAATAACATTGTACACAAAATCACAAATCAAATACAATTACCATTTGCACTTCTTGAACCATGTGCAGAACATAATTTTGGAGCCGTATCACTTTCCTCACACAAAACCATGCTGATTTTGACCCATTGCTCTAACCCACAATTCCATGGTCATACACTCTGCTAAACTCTTGTCACATGACTCAGTACCTTCCAAAATCAAATCAAATCTTACATAAAGGACATCCTCTTTAAAAAAATTCTCTTGGAGGAGACTGAGTTCTAGGCTGCCATCTCCGATGGTGGCAGAACCGTAGCCCCAGGAAGAGGATTTTTAATTCTATTCTGGATTTTATAAGGGGCCAATCAGGAGAAGGTAACACACAGGAGATGTGATCTCATTTCCTCTTGTGACCCTGTTGTGACCTACTAAGTCTGATACACTCCAGGTACACAGTACTGTTAACATCACAGGTAAATGTCATCTGAATAAATCCTGTCTGACAAAGCAAAGCCCTGCAAACTGGGGCATAAGGAAGTTACCATGTGTAACATAAATGGCCCCCAAGGCAGTGATATCACCTTTTTCAGAAGATATTTAACCTGATTGTTGTAGAAATACATGGCACCTCAATATGTGCAGCGGGCTTCAATCTATTTCTGAATCCTAAATTAGACACAACCAACAGAATGAAAACAAAGAGTCTCAGAAAAATGTATAAATAAAATATTAAAGGAATCAGGACTGATAGATATATGGCAGTACCTACTTTGATATGACACTGAGCTAATTTGACATGATTTATTCAAGAATTCACCACTTCTTCATGTTTAGTAATGATTGCCACAAGGTGAAAAATTGCAAAATTGGACAGAGGGACCTTTCTGATCACCCTGGGTTAAATCTGAAATTAAATTTAGATGGGAGACCAAAAACTACTTTGTGGAGGTTGAACACAGGCCTACTGAGTAGCAATACATAAAAAAATAAATGGCTGATGAATTGAAAATATATCTGGAGCATAATAATAACGATGAGGTCAATCCAACCATTTCTCAATAATATAATATAATATATAATTGCTAAATCTGCAAGGTTCAAAAAGATTAAGGCCAACAAACTATGAGATCTGCAAGAACAATTAAAGAACTTGGAGCAAGCTCATAGGATCAATAAAGGACCCTCTTATACTTGAAATCAGACAATTTAAGCAGGAGATTGACAAATTTCTTTAGTGAGGAAATTGAGGAAAAACATAGATTCATGATACAACAGCACTATGAAACAGGATCGAAAGCTTCCAAGTTACTCATGTGAAGACTTAGGAAACAGCAAGCAGAAGATACAATTCACAAAATTAGGAACTCATTATCAAAGAGGATAACTACTATATTTGAAGGAATCCACAACTTGTTTGAAACATATAAATCATTATATTCACAACCAGATAAGGCATATGGACTAATTATTCAGAAGTTTTTGGCCTCATTACACTTTCCCTCCATTGGTAAAGATCAAAATGAAAAACTTATATCTCAATAGAGGAAATTGATAATATAATCTCAGACTTCAGTTTAACAAATCTCCAGGCTGTGACAAATTCTGACGAATTACTCGACAGGAGGGATTCATATCAATCATACTATTGAAGGAAAAGATAAAACGGCCTGGAAGGGATATACACCAATCAGTGTTTTGAACTCCAATTATAAACTGTATGCAGTTATACTGGCTAAGAGACTGGATACAATTATGCCTTCTCTGATAGATGAGGACCAAACAGGCTTTATAAAAAATAAGCAAACACATGATAATATTAGGAGAGCTCTTCCCATCATTAATCACATTTCTGAAGGAAAACTGAGTTCAGTCCTTCTCAGCATGTTATCAGCACAATTGGATTCTGTAGAACATTCATACAATGCCTCAGAACACTCTACTCCTTGCCAACAGCCAGGATAAAAATTAATGGGAGTCTCTCAAACTCAATGCTACAAGGATGCCCACTAAGTTCATTGCTCACGAATCTGTTTATCAACATTTTGATGATTTACTCCAGTCTTATAGGCTGGGTAGATTTTTACCAGTAGCTTCAGAGCTGTCATTTTTTTCTAAAGGGAATAATCCCTGACTCTGTTGAGCCCTCAAGAATAAGTCATTATCAAAGGTATCAGGCAAACTATACAAGGGCTTTACCACAATGAACAGAATACAACACATTAAACAAGGAATCACTGGTAAAAACAAGCTAACATTGTGATATTAGAAATGTGGTTTAAACTTTGTGAAACCCAGTGTACTTCCACCAACTCTTCCTTCTGGGGAGATTTCTGACGGAAAAACCTGATCCATTTCATTATTTCCCCCAGTCAGAAATCCAAATTAAGTTGGTCCCAGCATTCCTTCTGGGGAGAGTGTGGTTCATCCTCAGACAATCATGCACATACTTCCTGGTTTTGTCCATATGTTGAGCCCTTTTGGAGAGTGGGCCATCTGGTGTCAGATCTGGGTCTGAATTGATTTTTCTTTCACCCTTCTCTAGCTTGGAAACAGCCCTTACAGTCTCAGTAAAAGAAGCATGCATCTTTAGAAGTTTTTTGGCTGCAAATGAAACAATTGTGCTGGCTACAGAGAAAACTTACCACCCTCCTTAACATTATCAACTAGATTCGCTTGATGGGGAAAATGATTTTGACTTCGCCTACAGCAGGAAAAATGGGATTGCTATACTCATACGCTTGTTCTCTAAGCGTCCTCACCCTTCTGTGTACACTATGGACTCAAGATGACACACATACAGAAAACAGACTTTTATTCTGAAATTACAAACAGGCTTTCTGTTGAGGTATTTACAACTGAAAAAAAACAAACAAGATTTATATAAAAAACAAAAACCATCTTCTTCTTTCTGCATTCATGCAGTCCATAATCATCATGAAACTCCCAGAATACTTTGTGTCTTGTTCAGACAGATGTGACAGCAGGCGGAGTCTCTGACAGTGTCCTGCTCACCTGTAGATCTGTCACTCTGATGCATCACCTTCTTTCTGTTTCTTCTTTTTCTTCTTCTTCTTTGTGCTTTCAACAACCTGCAGGACACCAACAGTTTCATTATTAATATTCAAACTATTTTTACATGTAACATGAACAGAGGGTTTTGAATAACTCATTTATTTCAGACTAACAAGATTCAAATTTATGTAATAAGTCGTTTAGAGCTGAGACTGAAGTCAGGTGAAGCCTCTGATTTTAACTTTAATCAGCTGTAAAATCTTATAGTCTTAGTTTTATTCTACACCAAAGTTTAACTTAATGATGAGATCACTTTTAAAACTGAACTTTCAAAAAGAAAAATCCTCCATGTGAAGATAAGTCTGAGATCAATAGAAACCAGCTGCATCTGATCATTTAGTAAACACTTTGGTAATGAGTGTGCACCAGATGACAGTGGTTCATACAGAACATGCAAGTCACATGTAGAAATAACAGTTCATGTTCAAAACATGTAAATCATGTGTGCTGTATGAACTAGGGATGCCCCCAGCTGGCTGATCATGATCGGCCAATCTTCATCAAAAATGATCGATAGATTGGCATTAATGCTTCTAGTCACCCATCACCTTAAACCGATCACCTCTGGTTAACACTCTGGTATCTGTGGGTGAGAGAAGCTCTGTGTGTAGTGTAGTACCACCTCCCGCGGGCACTTGCACACAAAAAGAAAAATCAATCACATTTGCATGTTTCATTTTGTAGTGATCATTTCCACATAACGTCAATGTCATGTCACCGTGTGGTCAGAGGGGGGCCTGTCTGCTGCTGCTGACACAGTCTTCTGTCACTGAGGTGGTGGGAGATGTAGAGGGACGGGGGCTAGTTTGACCACTGGAGCGTGAACCTATCAAATAGTTGACTTCTATCTCTGCACAATATTGGTATAAGATGACTTCGCATGAAGGAAAGAAAGGTCAGGCTTTAGATGGCAGTTGTGCAATTTAAAAAAGTGTCTTGTTTGAAGTGTGTATTAATCAGGTTCTCTTGTCAGTTGAAGGATTTGCTCCTTTGGAGTTTTTTGTTCTGCTCTGATGAACAAAGTAAAAGCATGTTGTTGACTGGAGAATAAGGATGACTTTTTGTGGTCCCATCAGGTAATGCTGCCGCCTGTGGACATCACAGTTAACTACAAAGCTAAGCAGACTGACCAACTGTTAAACCAGCTGCTACAATATAACAAAAGAATTGGTGTGAGTGGCAAAGAAATGTGATTGGAGCATCCTGAGTATGACTAACCCTGCCTGGAGACGACTTTGCTCCCAAAAAAAAAAAAAGAAACACACACCAACCTCAGTCTCAGGTGCCTCCCCGGCTGCTTCCTCCACAGACTCCGCCTCTTCCAATTTGGCTCTTTTCTCTTTCTTCTTCTTTTTCTCTTTTTTCACTTCCTCTGCAGAGGGTGTGGAGGGTGTTGTCGCTTCACCATCGCTATCTGCTGACTCCCTCTTCCTCTGCAGGTCAAAGATTTGTCATAGTTCAATCTTTACAGCAGGTTCAGAAAATGTCTCAGCATCATGAAGAAAATGATAATTTAACGAGTTAAAGAATGAAACATTTTTTGGTGAGTTTACTTTTGCTGAAGCGTCACATGACTCCTCTGTCACCTTGGAGACACTGTCAATGAAAACAAAAAAGCAATTTCAGATTTAAGATGTTTTATCAAATTGAAACATTTCACCTGAAGATGCATAGTGTGAGGTCACATGACTGTGTTCAGGTGAGCTGCAGCTCAGCAAAACAGCAGAGTGAATAAGCTCAAACCTGAAAGTTCCTGTCGCAGACTGACTCCCTCACACAGCACATCAGCTCAGTGAGAGATAACTGTCTGCATCAGTGTAGCTGTCAATCTGTACCACCAACACCTGTGCATCAGACCCGCCCTCCCCCTGTGCCATCTACCTGTAGTCGACATATTGGTTCTTCCAGTCCTGTGGCGTACTGCCATTTGGTTTCCCGTGTTTGTCGAGGAGTCCTTTCTGAATCATCATCTTCTTCTGACTTGCCTGATTTAATCAATAAGAAAATGTTAAACCCTTGGCACTGAAGCATTGAACAGTTTACTGATGAGATCAGTAACATCAGGTGTACCTTCGGCCCAAGACCCCACTTCCGAGGATACGTGTCCCTCTCCATGATAACTCGCTTTATCTTTGCCACAACGCCGTGATCACATGTGGAGATCACAGCTGTTGTCATCAGAGCAACCGCTGAACAAGAGTCAATGAAAGATGTGTTAATTAACCTGACTGTATTAATTAACACGACTTGTTATACTCAGATTAAATCTAAATGTGAAGCCATCAGAAAAGGGTGATAGATAGCAGGTCATCATGGCCCGAGAGCTACTGCATCTACTCAGCTCATCATGTGGCTTCAACTATCACACTCACACACACACACACACACACACACCTGTGCAGATTGCCTCCCCCTTGGTTGTTATAACAACTATGTCCTGGTTGACCTCAATGCCATCTTCGTACCTGAGGACACCTGGCAACATGATCTTGGCTCCATAACAGATGGCGTTTACCTGGAGGCACAGACTGCATGATCAACCTAGAAACAGCAACATATCAGCTTTATTTTTACCAACAAAGATGAGGAAGACTCACTGCACTGTCCTTCATCACCAGCCGTTTGTGAGACACCAGCAGCTTCTCCAGCGGGAAAATGACTCTCCTCAGATATGACTCGTCTTTGTTGTGATCAAACTGCCACTGAGCATCCAGGACATCGTGCATCGTCACCATGTTGTCCTAAAGTAAAACCCGAACAATAACATGTTATGCACTGATAATAGCGGTGTAAGTGATGTCACTAGGATGTCAGCAGTGGCGAGACTCCAGATGTACAGATGATGTAAACTGTGTCTCTGCTGCAGGTTTCTGTTCCAAAGTTTAATTATCAGTCCGGCACCAAGCAGCAGAACTGAACTCAACACTTTGAACCTCAGTGACCTCAGAGTCTAAGCTCTGAGATGTACAGAAAGTGATGCTGACCTTCTCTCCTAGGACTCCAGACCGGACTCTCCTCAGTTCCTGCATCTGACCTCCGACCCCAAGCAGCAGACCCAGGTGTACACACAGAGTCCGAATATAAGTTCCTGCTTCACAACTCACCCAGAAGATACCTGCAACACACAGGCAGGTTACCTGACATCATGTGTAAGCCTGCCACAGCCACAAAGCCTTCAAAATAAATCTGCAGATTTAAAGTGGGTTAGTGAAGATACTTGAACACAAACTGGTGAAAACTGATCGAGGTGTTTATTGAAAGATGATCTTACCCAGCCTCCTTTCTGCATCATACTCTATCAGTTTGCTCTCATAGATCGTTCTAACTCTCAGTTGACGTTTCACAGCAGCAATCAGTGGCGGTCGCTGGAACAAAGCGCCGGTCAGTGTTTCCAATGCCTGCAGTCAGAACCTGAGTCAGTGAGGGCCATGTGATTGGTTGTGGTTAAATGACAAGAATTTCAAATTCAGATTAGTCCTTTAAGGATACATATGTGTGATGATATTATTCAGAGTCTTAGTTTGAATAAATCAGGAACAACAAAGTCTTTTAAATGGAACCCCTAGGAACTCCGTCTGTTCAAATACAGGGAAAAAAACCAAACTGTTCCTTTAAGTTAAAAAAATAGCTGGTCACTGCCATGTACACAACAGCTGTCACATTGACATACTGCACCCACCATACAACTTTGCCACAGGAGGAATTCTAACAAGTCTGTCCCATCTCCCAACAACATCTAGTCACGAAAAATATGCAAGTAGTAAAGTGAAATGACACGAGAAAGGACCTTTTCTTCCAAAATGAAGTCTGCAAGAAACAACCAGGTAGGTTAAGCAGTGATTTGTAGAAATTAAACTAGAACCACCACCTCATGGTTTGAGATAATTAGTGTATAAATGTTATGGCAAAAATCATGTTTTGAGAGATCAGTGACCTTTAACTTTTCACCACCAAAATCTAATCAGTTCATTCTTGAGTCCAAATGAATTTTTTTGCCAAAATTTGAATAAGTTCTCTCAAGGCATTACTGAAACACCATGTTCATGAGAACGAGACTGACAGCTCTTACTGTCACTGGCACAGAGACACAAAACAAGTAGGAAAATATGGAATAGAGAATGGATCATGATACGCTGGCAATGATCCTCTGGGTTTCCCTTCACTGTGCCTTCTGCTGTCATTAACTGTAGCTCGTTGCTACACTTATGGTCAGTCACAGCACTTTTCACACTACTGGATTTGGATTTTGACAGGTCCAGATATGTGGTTGCCATCTTTTGGGCATCTGCAATTCATCAGTAATTCTCTCCGATCACATCTCTGAACAGTTCACAAATGCAACTGATGCAACTGCCAATTTACCAGCGCCTTCTTAGACTAAACCTTCTTAGTGAAGTCAAAACTCAAATTGTGTAGTGTGAACCTGGCATCACCTGCAGAAAATCTGTCGACACCTGAGGTCATGACAGATGACTTATGTTACACAACCATCGCTCTGATTATTTCAATCATTTTAGTCTGAAATCAACAGAAACTTTCCTCCTGCAGTTTGCTGTCAGACTTACCCGAGCCAAAGCATGTTCGCTCTCTATTGCATTGTGCAGCCGAACGATTCCCACATACTCTTTACCTGCAACACACACACAGAGAGTAGTGAGGGGGCCGCTGGATTTTACTGCGCTGACACACCCGTCAGCTAGTTGGAGACCATTAAAACCATCCAGATCTACTAAAAATACACCAAAGGTTTCTTCGTCCAACATTAACTAACAGGAAGTGGGCATCAGTGTGTACCGGCGCTCTGCTGAGATTTGACCAATCGCGTGGCTCGGTCTACACACACGATCAGACATCCTGTGACCTTTGGGTCGAGTGTCCCACTGTGACCGGTCTTCTCCACCCGCAGGATCCTCCGGATCCACGCTACCACCTCGTGAGATGACGGGTTTGCTGGTTTGTCCAGGTTAATGAAGCCCGACCTAACAGGAAACAGGATGTACACAGAACAACATATTCAATTATGTTAACTTAGCATTAAGGTGTTAACTCACATAATCCTGAATGATGTTAGTCTAGCATTATGTTACCTGACATAGTCCTGGATGCCCCTCTTCAGGGGGTTGCTGCCACACGGTAGTGGGGTGTAGTGAGTTGTCCGGACATTCAATTTGTCGAAATTCTACAAGAAACAAAAAACATAAGACAACTTCTTTGTTGGTCTGTTACTGAGCGTTGTTCACTTCCTACATGAAGAGCAGCAAAAAAATAGAAATTACAGCTGCCTGCAGCACACAACCACTTATTTTGACAGTCTATTTTAGCTCTAATGTTGCTCTACCATGTTTATCTACAGTTTGTCACTGAATTAATAACCATTTTAGAAATGTGATCACCCCACTGATCAGAGTGTCTGCATCATGTGATCAGAACAGGAAGTCGTCTTGACAGCAGTCAGGTCAAGTCTTTCTCACCACATGGTTTCCAGTCATAGTCCGGCAGAACACCGGCATGACTGACACCATGGTGTAGAGACCCCGCCCCCAGAACGGGAGCGTGGGCAAGACAAGATGGCCGCTGCTCAGAGAATGGATAAACTGATTCATCACGTCACATGATTGAGACCCAGGAATAACTAATGTACACTCTGAGGACCTTGAGTTCATGTTTCTATTATTTTGATTAACAACTGCTGACTTCATACACCTAGCTACAAACCTGTCCACCTCACCTGTTGATAAAAGATGTAATGTTGCAGGTTTATTTACTGCAGTGTTTTATAGAATATTTTCATCTTTACCCACAGCAGCTTCAACATTTCATCTTAAGCAGCTGATGTGTTCTGATGTCAGGTAAACTCAGGTGTGTTACCTTTAATAATAGAGGCCACTGAGAAGTGTCTAGAGAAGCAACTTTAGACTCTGGTTGGATGAAGAAGTCTCCACTCTGTTGGATCTCCTGTGAAATAAAAACTAACATTATCATCATCGCTCAGGAGAAAAATCGAACGTAGTTTGCAGAGTAATTAAACACTCACCCCGACTTCTTCTTCACCAATTTTCTTTGCCTTCTTCTTCTTCTTCACTGATGTTGCTGAAACACACAAAAAAAGACTCTTTAATAAATGATACTGCTGCCTTATTAACTCCTGAGCAAAAGGTAAATGTCCGCTTTAATATGAAACAAACTAGTTTCCTTAATAGATTGAAATATTATTTCCCATTATTAATGTTTCATGAGGCAAATAAGCAGCCCACGTGGCCTCTCCAGTGGCACGTGGTTGTTAGCATCTTATGCTAACAAATGGAGCTAACAGGCCATCTGAACTGAGAAAAACTAAAATATCAAACAACTGATAAGGGACACATATAGGCAGCCCAAGAGATCAATACAGGTAACTGATCAAGTTTAATCTTCAGACAAAAAAAAATTAAATTAAATTAAAAAAAATAAATATAAAACCGTCTGCCTCAGTCCTATTAAAAACGCATCGACTGACACTTCACACACAATTAGCCTGAAATGTTTCAATGAACTCATTTAATCCGCTTGGATCCTGGTTTATTCGCGGTTTACTGGTTCTGCGGACTCGGACTCTTCCTGTAACTCAGTTAAACGGAGCGTCCACACGTGGTTTGCGCCGGGAGCCGTCCTTAGGCCCCGAGACAAGACCCCCAACATCTCCTGCATCCTGGTGCATGAAATGAACGCCGTGCTAACAAATCAAATGTTAAGTTAAATAAACATCTCAGTATATAAAACTAAACGCTAATCACTGTCGCTGTAATCTAGAAGTGTTTTTAAAAGACGTCTTACTTAATGCAGTCTGGCGTCAAACGCAAACAAACGGTGCATACGGAAAGTTGCAGAGGCCGACACACACAGATTAAACAGTTTCAGTCCGACGTTACGATGTTAGTTTTGAGACCGAGATCAGCCAAAGTAAGTAAATCATAAAGTTTCCAGTAAAACGTGCAGCGTACTCACCCTCCGTCTCCGCCATGTTGAACTGAGAGACTGAGCGCGGATTCCGCGACCTCCTCCTCCTCCTCCTTCTTCTTCTTCTCCTCCGTCTTCTCCTTCTTCTGGTTGGATTCATTGGCGGTCGCCAAACAGCTTGGGTGCATTACTGCCACCCACTGATCTTCAGTGGGAACTAAAGAGATACTCTGATATTTATAAAGAAAGGAGAATTGGAGAATTACAATCAAAGCATTAAGTAAAAGAAACAAAAATGAACCCAATAAAAAATGAATAAATAATAGAATATTTCTCTGATTCTCTTCATTAATCTCGTTTAAAAAAAAAAACTCTATAAGGATTTTCTTGTCATCTGAAGATTTTTTTATAGAATATTCAAATATTTTGCTCAAATTCCAGGTCCCCGCACTTCCTGTCCTCCTGTGTTATTACCTCACCCTGCCCTCATGTTATTGCACCTGTGTCTCATTGTCTCCCCTGCCCTAGAATATTTTGTCCCAGGAAATATGTCACATTTCCAACCACTTTTCCTTGACCTCAATGGAAAAGTCATGAGGTCAACGAAATATATATAGCAGAATTTGTAAGAACTAAGGAAAAGACAACAAAGACAAAGAGACAAGAAACCAACACATGGACAGAAACAAAAATAAGCAGGATTTAAATATTGAAATAAGATACCATGAAAGAGATTTTTATTACTTTACACAATGGGAGGGGATTTAGTAAAATTACATTCATGTATATAATGTTATATTATGATGATATTATTAACTAAAAATCAGTAAAGATTTGAAAGAGAATGAACTTATATTTATTGATTTGGAGCTCAGACAAGGATTTACATAAGTTTTGTCTGAACATAAAACAGTTGCTCAGTTGTTTCTATGTTTATGTGGGTCAGCCGGGGTTATAGTGCATCCAATACATCCATAGGTGTGTCGCTTTAAATGTTGCTGTGGCAAGGAATTGGCTCCTTACCTTTCGTAAAGGAAGGTAAAGTGTTTCCTATGCTTAAGGAGATAAGATAGGAAACATTGGATCTCCTTTCCTTATCATGTAGAGAATTGGAACAGCTCTTATGATGCCTGCTGCTTAGATCATTCCAGGTCATTTCATCCAGTTAGGAACCTTTCTAAGTGAAAAAGATTTTGACTGCAACCCCAGTGTTCCCTTCCCTCAGTGCCCATTCATCTTCCTCACTTTTTTCAGCATTTCAGCCTTTTTCACTATGTATCAGTTTCCCAGCGAGCTAGTGTATTACCTGTTTTCTCTTACTTGCCCTACCCTTTAGTCTGGTGATTTTGTACTGTTACCTTGTTGGACTGAACAACTGTTATTTATCTCGATTCTGGCATTTGGTGGATTCTTTCTCTGTCTTCAGCTGCACATGGTCATCATTTACAATACAAAAACCAATATCATCAGAAAGTCTCTTCCCATACTCAACATTAAGGGATTACCTCTGCAGCTGCTGTTCTTTCTGCCCCTGTAATGATCTATAAATAACTGTAATAGTTACTTCTGATAAATTAATTGACAATCTTACAATTTCCCATGTGTTTATGTCTTACCAATTCAAGGAGGCTGGCTGTGGCAGTAACCATGGAAGTATAGTTGGCAGAACAACAGCTGGAGAGTGGCTTTTATCCAGTGTAAGTTCTTCATTAGCCCTTTTTTTAATGACCTCACCAAAGCTTTTAGTTGGCCATTTTTATGTTCCCAGCATGGCTCAATAGCACTGATTAAAGGATGGTTATTATTTCCTTGTAAATTGACCAAATATATGATAAAAAGTTGCTGTCTTCACTCCAATTGCATTTCTCCCATTTCCACCTACAACGCTGAAAGATGTTTTTTTAAAAAACCCAATCCATGTCCTTCATGCTTGTACTTGAATTACCTCCAATTTACCCAACAAGGTTTTAGATGCTGTGCTTATGCCACACACCCATAATCTATAACTTGGCTCGTATTCATAAAGCATCTTAAGGCTAAAAGTATCTTATAATTTTGGCTGTGTCAGTTTTAACTTTAGGATTCTTAGTTTTTCAGCACCTACGCTCTGGGAGAAGTTAAAAGCTGTGAAAAGGGTTAGGTTAGGGTAGGGTTAGGTAAATACCGTAAATACTGTACAGTGTATGCAGGTTTCCAGGGAATATATGAACACTGTGGATGTACAGTCAGGCCACGTGGTAACCCTCCATGATGTCACCAATTATTTTTGGAACTGCCGTTTTGAAGCCTCAAGTTTGGCTTACTGGACATTACCATCTTGGTCTTTTGGAGCCAGAAGAAAACATTTGGATGAGAGGGTGGAGTTGGGGAGAAATGAGGGGTGGATCTGGCCTGTGCACTCAAGGACATGAAGCACATTCACCTACACTGGCTACCTGACTGCAACAGGCTCTGGGCTGTGCCGTGCAAAGTCGCTGTTAACTCAGTTAGCTTCCATAACTCAAGGTAAACTTTATGGCTAACTGTTAAAGTAATTTTAGAAGGTACTGCATGCATGTCCACATCTGGCAAATGTCACATATATGAAGAGAAACTTATAACATTATCATAGCTCAAGTTACTGTTTGTAAGTTGGTGGCCCGATGGCGGAGTGGTTAGGGCGGAAAGGGACAGAGAGAGAGGGGGAATAACATGCAGGAAAGAGTCAGGCCGGTCGGGAGTCGAACCGTTGCTCACCTGCTAAGAGCATCCACTCATGTGGTAGGCGCCCTAACCACTCCGCCATCGGGCCGCCCTGTTTTTTTTTTTTTTTTAAATTGTGGTATCGAATTAGTATCAACAATCGTGGAAAATTACAGGTATTGGTATCGACTACTGAAATTCTGGTATCGTGACAACCCTACTCTCTACTGTCCTGTCAATAAAGACCAAAAATGCCCAAAAAAAATATCTTAAAAAAAAAGTTACTGTTTCTAAGTTAATGTTAAACCATAAAATGTGACCTAAGATTGTATATTGTGGTTCTGCAGAACATAAACATACTTCAAAGCACCTTCTCCCTTCAAACTGTGAGTCTGCTACATGTAAACTGTATCACACATGAAGACTGATGATCAGTAACGGCTCCTGGACTGTTTGCACCCTACCCTTATTACCTATGGACAGTTAGTAATCTCTTTCCATTATACATTACAGTCAACCTACAGATTGTTGCAATGTGCTCACTTTAATTGTAAAGGCAACTTTTGACTTCACTCATAAAGACTACTGTGCAAAGGGGGGGTGGGGGAGGAGAGAGGAGAAAAGAGAGAGAGAGAGACCAAGAACAGCTGTGTAGGTCATGGTGTTATCAATAATAATGACAGATAACAGTGGTTAATAGTAATGATGAGTAGTGGTGGATCTGGATCCCTCCTGAGGGAGAGTAAAAAAATCAAAGACATACTCCAAGAATTGTTGTCCAATCGGACATACAATAAGCACAGGCACACAGGACTTCCACTTTCCCCTCTCCTTCCACTACACACAAAGAGACAGTCAAAAGAATCCGGTTTCGTGGCCCAGAATACCATCGATGGTAGACTGCACCACATCCACATCCCACCTGACCTTCAACGACACACACACACAGAGAGAGTCTCCAGTCCAGAGATGGCCTACCATATTTTTAAATGGCTTCATTTAGACCGCTGGGCACATTAGTTTTTAATTTTGTGATCCAGCGTCTCTCAGCCATCCATCTCTGGGCTGATGACCAACCTGCCCTGGTCTCCAGGCCTGCAATCATAAGATTCTCTGCACCATGAGCACGGAAATGCACATAAAGTTCTGTTCTTTTGTTTGAGCGCTGAATATGATATAGATGTTGTTGTAAACGTGCCCGCAGCTTGTTTTTAGTCTGCCCCACATATAATTTACCACATATCCTGTACTCAATAACATACACCAGATTTAAAGAGTCCAGCTGGAAAGTTTGCCAGACTGGAGCACTCATATCTGTGTGTTTGTTTTCTACATATTTTATTACTTTAAAATGTGTATTCCGTTTGTTTTTTTCTTTAGGTGTCAGAGAGGCATGGACCAACATATCATTTAGGTTTTTGTTTCGTTTAAAAGCTGATATGATTTTGAAATCAGAAAAAGACTGAATAGCATCCTGAAGTTTTCCAAAATTAGTTTTTGCCATTGAGTTGATTTTAAGTGAGAGCGAACAGAAAGTGATCACCAGAGGAACTATTTTTTTGTTTTGTTCAACTCTGGAGTCAATCTGTCTCTCCTCCTCTGTGGAGCTCACAGAAACCTCCCTCTTTATGGAGCGCAGTGCGGCTGTAGCCTCTCCTCCTGAGAGCTTTAAAGAGAGTCCTGGTGGCCATCTCCACATCCTCTGGCCTTGTACAAATCCTTTTAAACCTTATAAGTTGGGACTTCACAATCCCCTTAAAAGTGTGTTTTGGATGAAAGCTGTTTTTGTTTAGCAAAGCGTGTGTGTCTGTTGGTTTAAAATAGACTCTGGTTCCCAGTCTCCACTTTTCTGCGCTCTCTTTCATGACAAAAACTTCAGTATCTAAAAATTCAATTTTTTCTGTTTGTAAATTATACTTTATTTTAATTGAATCATGATGGTTATTCAGGATGCTAATGAAATGTTTAAATTCAGGCTCTGAGTGAGTCCAGACTCCAAATATGTCGTCCAGGTACCTCATATACAATATGGGGACCTGAGGGCACTTGGGGAAGACAGTCTGCTCCCAGGCAGCCATATAAATGTTGGCATATGCCGGGGCAAACTTCTTCCCCATGGCTGTCCCATGTACCTGTAAATAATATTTGGAATCAAACTCAAAGTCATTTTTTGTTAAACCTAGTTTTAAAAGCTGGAGAAGGGCCTCATCTGGTCTGGCTGGATCCGGGTATTTTTTGAAAACCTCTTGAACCGCTTTTAAACCAAGTTGAGTGTCTATATTTGTGTACAGGGCGTCTATATCTATAGAGAAGAGCATGGCTCCAGGACAAACCTCCACAGATTTAATTTTTGAAACAAACTCATATGTTTCTGTATCTTTAATGTAGCTGTCATGTTTCTGGGACAAGGGATTCAAAAAATAGTCAATATATTCAGCTATCCTATATGATTCACTCCCACAGTCGGAGACAATGGGCCGACCCGGAGGAATCTCATGAGGAACTGTCCAAGTGCTAGGATCCTTATGGATTTTTGGAAGCAGATAGAATTTCCTTGGACGTGGCGGATCTTGACCAAACAGATAAAATCTCTGTTTAGAAGAGATGTATTTCTTCACGTACAGTTCCTCCACGATCCTCCGGGTCAGCACCTGAGTCTCCGACTGTAGGGAGTGTGACAGCGGCCTGTAATGAACTGAATTACTCAGTTTTCTGTTTGCTTCAATGAGATATTGTGTTCTATCCATAATAACTATTTTTGATCCCTTGTCCGCAGGCTTTATGACTATATCCTCTTGTTTTTTGAGTTCTTCCAGCGCTTGTCGCTGTTCCACACACAGATTATCCTCATCTACATTAACGGCTCGGGTCCCCTGGAGTCCCCGCAGGTCCAGCCCAATCAGCCTCTGCAGTGGCTCCGGCACTGCATCCCACTCAGGTTCCCACCTCGAGGGCTCCACAAACAACATCGGACCCGAGTCCGTAGTATATTCAAAATGATTCAATAGTTTCAGACGCCTGTGATACTCATATAGATCTCTTTTGAAGTCATTTCTATCCACTTTTAGTGGAGTTGGAATAAAAGAGAGGCCCTTCTCCAGCAGTTTTTGTTCAGCCTGATTTAACACAACAAAACGAGACAAATTAAGCACATTAGAATGTGTGGGGGTGAACGATGTCGTTCCCCCTCCCCTTAGTTTAATTGTTTCATCCAAGATTCAAAAATGTTTAATGCCGTTTTGGCTGTCCAATGTACCGGATCGTGACTGTGAACTCTGAACTGGTGGTCCTCCACCATGTTCAGAGTTTTAAAGTGTTCCAACAGAAAAATATTTGTTTGTTCTACCAGAGCTCGCACACTCTGTGGCAGTTTATCTGAGCACTGGATCAGTGGCACAAAGATCTGTGCGTGAGGAAACACTCTACGGGCACATGCCCTCAGCTGCTGAAATTGTTTTTTGATGGTCTCCATAAGATTATTTCTTAAACAATTATTCAGGCCAACCGAGAGCACGACCTTTTGAGCTGTAGAGCAGACATCTAATTTTTCCAGCACCCCCTTCAGATGATGTATCTGGGCTCCAGGAAAACTATCCACCTGCACCGATGAATGCTGATAATCAGGAATTCTGGACAGGTTGGAGTCTCCGATCACCAACATCGGCTGTGTCACCGTCAAGGCCCAGAGCCTGATTTTCTGAGAGGTCATCTGATGGCGAGTTGGTCTTCTACTCAAAACCTGGGAGGCAGAGAGAAGGCCCCGCCCGCCCAGTGGGCTAGTGAGAGTAGCCCCTGTGCTAGCAGGAGCCCCCTCTCTGCTCCCCAGGATTCCATCCGTAGTCTGTGTCGTGCTCTGTCCTGATTGTCTGTCTTCAATCACATCCGGTATTAAAACAACTGCATTAGAGTGGACAGTTCTGCTCTCCACCCTCCCCACCGCATCCAAGAAGGAGTCGTCAGACATCTCCTCCTCCTCCTCCTCCTCACCCTCCTCCCCCCCAGCAGCACTCCTCCGTCGTCCCCCCTCCTCCCCCTGCTCCACAACCCCCCGACTCACCCCCAAGGGAAGCTGGCCATCTATCATAGGCCGCTGCTCCACCTCCTGCTGCATCCCCGCCACCTCCACCCCCCCCCCACCCCGCACCACATGCACCTCCGCCCGCACACTCAGCATCCTGCTCCCCCCAGGGTTAGCTCTCCCCCCCACAGTTTTTGCCCCGGCTTCTGCCGTGGGCTGTGGGGGGGGCCCCGATGTCAAAGCCGCCCCCGGCCTAGGGTTGGCAAGAGCCAGAGAGCGGACAGAGGGACCACGATGGGGGCCGGAGATGGCAGTGGGAGACGGGGAGCGCCTCAGCACAGGAGGTGGAGCGCGGCCCAGACCAGGGGGGTGAGTACGGCCAGGGTTAAAGGGGAGGGCGTTGTTATGGTTAGGAGAGAGGGCGTGGTTATGGTTAGCAGAGAGAGCAGGGTTAGGAGAGATAAAATTTACTCGGCCACTGACTAGCAGTGGCCGAGTCATGCACACTCCATCACAGCCACCCTGCAGGAGTGTCGCCCAGCTCAACTCCCTGAAAGGGATGATTAAAATGGGATATTGGAGTTGGGTCAAAGGTCATGATGGGTTGGGGTTAGGCAAAGGTCAAGGGATGGTTGAGGTTAGGGTTGTAGTGGGATAGGGTTAAAGGTTAGGGTTAGGGTTAGGGTTAAAGGTTAGGTTAGGGGACAAAGCTCTTTGAAATAAATAGAAATTTTTAATAAAAAAAGCAGCTCTGGCAACAGGTATCAACACTGTCATTTCTTGTTTTCATTACTCCTTTGGGGTTCCTATAACTCCAATAGTATAAATAAAAATATTTAAAAAAAAAAAAAAAAAAAAAAAAATTATATTAAACAGAGACAATGATAAGATGACAATACATAAAAACATTTAAAACCAAATACATTAAGATTGGAAAAAGGTCTTTTAGTTTCCTAAAACCACCATAAAAGAGAGGGAGAGAGCCAATGAAAGGGTTAACAGAACTTATAAAAATAACACAATAAAAATTAAGAGAAGGCGTATAAGGGTTACTATTTGTGAGGGGTGAAAGACCTTAGGGTTAGAGCCCCCCCTGGATGGTTAAGGTTAGGGGAGGGGCCATGTACAGGTTAAATAAAATTAATTTTGATACGGGGATGGTTGGTGTTAGGCATTGTCTCCTAGGTGGTTGTGGTTAGGAATGAGGTTCTGGAAAGTAATAATGAGAGAGAAGGAGAAGGGGAGAAAGAGAGAAAAAAATAAAAAATAAAAATTGTATGATTAATGGTGTCATCCTGCTGGTTGGGATGATTATTGCCTCGGATATAGGAAATTAGGTTATTGTGTATATAAAGTGAATTGACACACAGAAGGAGAGAAAGTTCAGCTCATTCTGTTAAAAACAACCCCAAATTAATATGCAAGTTTAAACAAGGAGAGATGTTTTATTCATTTGGGGGAGAGAAAATGAGGATAAAAACAATGAAATAGTATTTATTAATGAATCACTGTTTTTATAACCTATCCTGTAGGTTTAACTCCTATGTTTTTATAGTTTTTAAATTTTTATTGTCTTTTAAACAATCTTTTTACTGTAAAATTCATGCAATAAAATAGTTATATGTAAAAGATCGTTTGTTTTATATTTTTGATAGATAATAAGATAATATAATTGTTTTTTTAAGGAAAAAAAAGGTTGGGAGTTACCTAGGAGTTTTTAAAGAGGTTATTTATGATATTTTAATAAAAAACAATGATTTTTAATAGGGTTAGGGTTAGGGTTAGGGTTAGGGCGAAGGTTCGGGCCTCTCCTCCAATTGGAGGGAGGCGGGTTAGGGCGAAGGTTCGGGCCCCTCCTCCAATTGGAGGGAGGCGGTGCTCGGTCCTTCCCCCAGACCCCTCTTCCGTCATGGTCCCTGGTGTGTCCGCGGCGTCCGCCACGGCGCACCAGGGTCCACCCATCAGTCCA
Organism: Trachinotus anak; assembly: GCF_046630095.1. NCBI lineage: Eukaryota > Metazoa > Chordata > Actinopteri > Carangiformes > Carangidae > Trachinotus > Trachinotus anak. Next base: position 17,653,810 of record NW_027273866.1, read on the forward strand.
TCCCACCATCTTGGTGAGATGGAAACAATTTTGTTTTTGTTTTTTATTTAAATGAACTTAAATTATTTATTTTAAATGAAAATGAACTTAAATTATTTTTTTGTTTTTTGTTTTTTTGTTAAAATGAAATAAAGGGTTAGGGTTAGGATTGGGGTTAGGAACCCGCCCCCTCCAGCTGGAGAAAGCGGAAGGTGCACGGTCCTTCCACCCAGGGTAACCCCCATCCATAAACCGGACCCTGCCGCGATTGGCCTCCCGGCGTCTACGGCCGTAGCGGACCGTAGTCCAGCCTCCGTCCATCTTCTGGTAAGTACTTTGGTTTCCCTTTTCCTTTCCTTCTTTTCCTTTCTCTTCTCCTTTTTCCTTTTCTTTCTTTTTTTCTTTCTTTCAGGTAAGTATTTTAGGCTTTGTATTCATATAATAATAATTTTTGTTTTAAGGTAGATATATAATAATAAAAAAACTATGAAATCAACTGTCTGTGTTATTTATTTATTTATTTATAATAATAAAAGGATAAACAAAAAACGCTTCTCCACTTGAGAAGGATGAACTCTAATAAACTAACAAAAAACTAGCCTTTAAAAAGACTTTTTTAATTAAGTTCTTTGTAAAAAATAAAATAAAACAATTAACTTACATGAACGTGTGCCTCCAGGCAACGTTTCGACTCCCTTGAGTCTTCCTCAGGCCAAAGGCACACACAAAAAAAATAATAATAATATATCCAATAAGGCTCGCTGTATGGGATGTTGCTGCTTCGAGAGCTAGGATAAAAATGAGCTTCTCACTCCTTGTCTCGCCTTTTATATCCGCCCCTTTTCTTAAATTCGCCTTTTTTCATTTTGGTTCGTCTTTTTTAATTTTTTATCGTCTTTTTAAATCTATGAACTTTTTTGACCTTTTTAACCTCTTTTTAACCCTATAATAGCCAATTCATGAATTTAAATTATTTTTTTAACCTAATTCCCATAAATTAATATTCTTAAAACTTTTTAACCTCCAATAATGAATTTATTAATTGTGATTTTAATCTAAAATTGTTTTTAAACTCAATTATCAATTTATTTGTAACAATCCAATTTTGTTAGGGTTAGAAATATAGAACTGGGGTTGGGTTAAGGTTAGGGATTAAAAAAAATAGTGGTTATGGTTAGGGTAAAGTAAATGGGATGGGGTCAAGATTAGGGCCTAGAGGTTAGGGTTAGGATTAAAGTTAGGAACCCGCCCTCTCCAACTGGAGAAAGCAGAAGGTGCACGGTCCTTCCACCCAGGGTAACCCCCATCAACAAACCGGACCCTGCCTCGATTGGCTTCCCGGCGTCTGCGACCGTAGCGGACCGTAGTCCAGCCTCCGTCCATCTTCAGGCCAATGGGCCTCAGTCAGGTATTTCTTTTTTTTCAGGTACAGGTAAGTATGTCTCCAGGTAAGTATGTTTGTTTTTTTTGTTTTCCCTATTTCTTTACAGGTACAGGTAAGTGTTGTTTTCTTTACAGGTACAGGTAAGTATTTAAGGCTTTGTATTCATAAACCAATATATTGTGTTTTTTAAGCTAGGTATGTATGTTGAAATATGAATAATAAAGAAATATATGAAATCAAACTGTCTATGTGTTATTTATTTATTTATATTAATTTAAAGGATAAACAAAAAACGCTTCTCCAATCGAGAAGGATTAAATATATAAAAAAACTAACAGAAAACTAGCCTTTAAGAAGGCTTTTAAATGTGTTTTTTTATAAAAAAATAAAATCAATAAATAAAATCAACTTGACTTACATAAACAAAGTCCACATGTGCCTCCAGGCAACGTTTCGACTCCCTTGAGTCTTCTTCAGGCCAAAGGCACCCACAAAAAAACAAAATAATATATCCAATCAAGAGCTGGCTGTATAGGATGTTGCTGCTTCGAG